>NW_022727891.1:1050838-1058938 GCF_011630105.1 Anneissia japonica
TTCTTAAAGACCTCCATTGGCTTAGCATTAAACAACGGATAACATTCAAGATTCATTCAACCATCATATTTGCTACATTTTCTTACGCCATAAGGCCTGTTTATACGATTGTTCATATAGAAAACAAAAGAAATTTTTACACTAGGACGATTCGTTAACGGTTTATCGTATATACGATAACAAAATATTTTAACAAATCAAATCAGATGACGTCATAATCATGGAAAAACTACGCCTCTCGTCTATGGGCCTGCTCGTGAGTGATGTTGCGCGTCTCTTAGTATTAGATTAAGTATTACTTTCTTGGTCCGTTGGTATTTTTCAGGTTTATGTTAAGCGCATAGAGGTCTCCATATATGCGCTCTATAAGTTGAACAATATTATTATTATTATTATTATTATTATTATTATTATTATTATTATTATTATTATTATTATTATTATTATTATTATTATTATTATTAATTATTATTATTATTATTATTATTATTATTATTATTATTATTATTATTATTATTATTATTATTATTATCATTATCATCATCATCATCATCATCTACGGTGGTATTTCAACCCCTCCTGTTTCACTCCTACTTCAGGGGTTCTTAGGAAATTATCTTCAGAATAACGAGTTCATCAGAATCGTACAAAATATTATTATTAGCATATTTGAAATTGAATTTGCATTGAAAAATAGGCCTATGGGATACATTTAATTATATCGTCTCAAAGAGCTTGAAGTGTGGAAGTGTGGACTAGCTCGCACAGTAACTTTCTCCTGCTCTACGGGTCTGTTCTTGCCTGAACTAACCTGTAGACAGGTACAGTACCAGCTATCTCTTGTCTTTCCAGTGACAGCAGGGGCTGTATGAACCAGTACACCGGGGTAACCCCTTACTCGTCTCGAAAGACATACGGGGTTCTGTATTATAGTGCACAGCCATTGTATACACTGGGTCTACGGTTTATACAGCTTTTCTTTTTTGCTTTAGAATGTAGTTTCGATTTCTTACTTCTTGTACATGCAGTAAAACTATGGTCGTGACCATTGTATTGTAGCTGGATTTTATTTGGTAATATCGACACAAACTAGATCTAGTCATTGTAAGAAATGGCAAATATTTCATTGGAAATGAGAATAAATTCACTTTAATCACTTGGTCCAGCCCTCGCAACTAGCTGTAAAATACAAGCATCACAAAAAAACAAATTTCTAATCAACATCACAACCATTAAAGCATGTATCTTTTACTCATTTTCCATTGTTTTACACCATAAACATCACTAGTAATTATCCAGAAGTGTCAGTTGACACGTATCCAAGGAAAAATTTCAACGAAGGAAGTTGAAATAACCAACACCAATAGTTAATCTTAAAGGTTATTTTAAAACTACAAAATTAACAAATTCAAATACCTTCGCGTTTAGTTTGCATGTTTCCTATTACCTCTGCGTAACAAACGCTCTTGTATTATTAGTCCGACCACTTTGTAGCGGTTAAACATGGTCGCTGATGCACGACATTTTCCTATCACCTTTCACATGGTTTGATTTATAGTTGTTTCCTCCATCATTGTAATACAGCAGTATGAAATTTATTTTAAATAACAGACAAAATTTATAGGCCTTAAAGTGGAGTGGTATATTTAGATTTAATTAAGTTACTGAAAGACACTGTCAGTGTCTGCATTATTCCTTTACCTCAGCAAAGACAAATTAAGTCATCAAGTAAAGAGTGACATGTAATAGAATCAGCGGTGTGCAGAAGATTTAGTGATGTTTATTCACATTATTGACTGTACACTTTAACCATGCTAAGGTGCAGTTGTATAACAGTCACAATATATTTTTTTCATACTTTTAATTATTTTGTTGCAATTACGTTTTCATATATTTTTATACTCTTTGCTGTAGGCCTATCATCAATCAAATATACTTTAAACCATGTTGTTAAAAGTCAGATGATTTCGTATTATAGAAAATATTTAAATATATTTGGTACGTTTTCATCTTGATTAAAAGAACTGTTCATTGAAAATTATTACTGTTATGCCTAACTGTTGATGGAAGTCCTAGATGAAGAAGCAAGCGCAACAAAATTAGTTCTCTCTTTGGACAGCTTTAAAGCATTGTATTTTATGTCCCATCCCCTCTATAATCAGGTGTCAGTTAAGACCTACAATTACAATCGCAAATGCAGCTAATTGTCGTGAACTAAACATAATGTACATAAGTTTAAATAATGTATAGCATATATTGTTAGACTTATATTCATAGAGAATGATTGCGTATGAAGTCATAATCTCATATAGAACGTAAGTCATTATTTAGTCCCTTAAGACGAGTTTTTACAAATTGTATTGTCTTTTTTTTAATATTGTTTAGTCTTTTTTGAGTAAGACTTTTTAATTGTAAGTTTGATGTAATTCAGCTACCAATTCAGCTGCCAATCAAAGATTGAATAAATTGAAATTAAAATTATTTTTTCTTTATAAAAAAAATATAATAATATTAACGCAAAATGCCCCTACCTCTTTTGAAAAATGTTTAAGTTGTTAACAGCAGCTAATGTAATTAGTTATGGATTCGCAACAAAGTCAAGGGAATAATATTGAATAGCTTTCATAAGCAAATCTATGCGCATTCTTATTTTCGAAATGTAATAGGCGCCCTATACAGGAGCTGTTTCTGAGAAATATTTTATAAGGCTGGTTAGTTAGTTAGTTGAGATGATCTTTAATTGGAGGGGTCTTACTAGACTGAAACTTGTAGGCCTATAATTATTAAGATATGATTTACCGACTGCTTTACTAGCCCAATTAACATTGCATAGATAATTGGATTTGTTTTAATTTAAATGTTTTAACCATTCATTAATGAGAAAGGAGAATGTGTGGATCTTATAACTGTTAAGTGAGTCAGTAGCGGATTCAAGAGGGGGGGGGGGTTGCTAGCCCTAAACAAGAATATTTCCTATTTTTAAAAAAACGCCGCAACAGCTTTACCTTATTCAATAAGTTTATACAGGTAATTTCAAGTTTATCCTATGTGTGAATTTGTTACGTTATTTAAGTTTCTTGTTTCAATAAACAAATCTCTAACTGTATTTTCTTATAGATCAATAAATATCATAGGATTTAAATTATTGAAGGTATGACATAATTTGTTTGGTTTTTTTTGTATTTTTTTTTTTTTTCGGCTTTGTGTAATGTAGGGTGCTATGAAGTACCCGAGCGAAGATCTGGGAATAAATTCAATCAATTTTGTTATTTGGAAGTAGCAGGCGTGGTCAGGATAGAGTTCTGGTGTAGACTGAAACACTGCTGAGTAGCTTTGTATTTTTGAATTTTTATGTTGTAAATTTGAAATTTGGTGAAATAAATAATGATATATGCTGTCTCTTATACACATCTAGATGTGTATAAGAGACAGGACATAGGGCCTACTTTCATTTATGTATAATATTACTTTGATTAACTTAAATGTGTTTTCGAAGCCAATTGGAAGCAATAAAACCTACCTGCTTTTCAGAATTGAATTGTCAGCCAGAACGCAATGAATTCTGTTAGGCATAATTACTAAATATAATATATTGACCACATAAAAATAAATTAAAGGAATATTTGAAATGTATATATTGTGATAATTAAGTTGATAGTCTGGAAAGGACTTAAGGATATTTGACATTTTACATGAGCAATTTGGTGTTTTAATTTACAATCAGAAGAGTTTCTAAAATGTTTCTACAAAGAGTTTAAGGTAAACGTAGGACTACGTCATGATTTCTACTGGCTTGCCGTTCGCAGTTGATGTCCTGCCATGTGACGCGGTCGTCATAAAATCAATCGTCTTTGGAGCACTTCGCAAGGATCTTCAAACACGTGGCCTAAAAATAAGAAACTTTTGTCGTACCCAGAATCTTTGTGATCTAGCTGCCAATGAAAATATGTCAAAACGTCTCGTAGAAATGTAATGAAACTAATCAGAATTTTTTTTTGTAAACGGTATTTATTATTATTTAATTATTGAATATAATCATAATATAATATTCAAAAAGCCAATGCTCGTGTGATTATGAGTTTCCAATCAGGTTTGCGCGGCACGAGGTACATGGCATACCTGCTTCGACTTCAAATCCTACACCTGCTATTCTGTTCTTACTACTTGTGCTACCCATTAGAGCCAAACAATATTTATTATCAAATATTATATATTATTTTTCTGAATTTGACTAACACCAAAATTGATCACAGTGAAAATAAAAATAGTGAGCGTATCATATATACCACAAGAATTAGCTTCCCAAATTATTCATAATCGGACATTCTAATATGTCAAATGTAAGTTCAAGGGAACTATTATTAATGAAATTGAGATTAATAATAACCTTATTGCTACAAAAACAACAGAGACGACAATAAAAATTTAAAAAAAAAATGTTTGGATAAAAATAAATAAATTGACAGCAAAAAAAAACCCCATCTGTTAATCGAGTAACGACTGACATCCAGTTAGATTGATGCTCTTTTTGTTGTGTTTCTTAAAATAAACCGATATGCTACTAATTGTATACCTATGTTGACAAGTTCATCGATCAGTGTGTCCCCTTGAGTTATAATTTGGCAGTACTTCGTGCCGCATTCAAGTAAACCGGTCGAACAAACCATCTGACGAGAAAAAACAGCGCATGCGTATGCTCGAATGGTTTTGTATTGTTGTATACGGTACCGGTATCACATATTGGGTGTACCAGATTGATTAATTGATTGATAGGTTGTTGGTTGGTTGGTTGATTGATTGATTAAATGATTTTACAAAAATTGGTTTTATATTAAATTTATATTAGGCTTATCATAGATCTTTCATAGTTTTTGTATACTCCTTTTCACTTATAATTTGGATTATGTATGATGTTTTAATTTTACTAAAGAGGGCCATCGAATATCAGCTTCCCTTAAAGGAAGCTGGATAGGTTACCCTCTTAAAATATTTTTTAAATAAAAAAAATACAAATTTGCAAATCTTGGATAGGTTAACATTGTCAGTATTTCTCGAATTACCACGTTGTAGTAATGGCAATTAGTTTTAACATTTTCATTGGGTCAATATTTCCGCCAAATTTATACCTATTTTTCATTAAAATAATTTTTAATGATTTTAATTGTAATAAAAACATCTTTTATTATATTGTTTTTAATGCTTTGAAAATGATAATTTTAATATTTCTGTTGTAATAAGATAATCTGGCAATATCTTAAGCATTTTTTAATTAAAAAAATAAGGGTCTTGCTTCCAAAAAAAATTATTCAAGTACTGAAATTATGATAATTATTATGATAATGATTTTAATTGTAATAATAATATTTTATTGGCCTATATGGTTTTTAAGTGCTCTGCAAATAATAATTTTAATAATTCTGTTGCACCTGTTTCTCGGTTGATGCGCATTGCACACCTTGAGCAACCCTACCATGTACTGCTGAGTAGTAATAAAAACATCTTTTATTATATTGTTTTTAATGCTTTGAAAATGATAATTTTTAATATTTCTGTTGTAATAAGATAATCTGGCAATATCTTAAGCATTTTTTTATTAAAAAAATAAGGGTCTTGCTTCCAAAAAAAATTATTCAAGTACTGAAATTATGATAATTATTATGATAATGATTTTAATTGTAATAATAATATTTTATTGGCCTATATGGTTTTTAAGTGCTCTGCAAATAATAATTTTAATAATTCTGTTGCACCTGTTTCTCGGTTGATGCGCATTGCACACCTTGAGCAACCCTACCATGTACTGCTGAGTAGCTTTGTATTTTTGAATTTTTATGTTGTAAATTTGAAATTTGGTGAAATAAATAATGATATATGATGTGATAACCGACTATGTAAAAAGTGCATCATAAGACAAACTGAATAGTTTCATGGATTGACAGCAGCTTAGTTCAGTCGGCTGGTGGTAGTTACTTTGTGTGCGCTGAACCGTCTATTGGTGCCAGGTTTAATTCTCATTGCTGCCCTCTCCTTGTATTTCAGTTGGAAGGCTGAAATGCAAGTTAAGATAGAGCAGACAGGCTTTCGGGTTAGACGTGACGTTGGTCCCGTGTGCATTATAACATGTGCAAATTAAAGATGTACTGTCCCTTGAAAATGACCAAAATAATAAAAAATAATTTTTAAATTATCATTTTGTAGCAACATACAAATTATTAACTTGAGCATAGAAATTATTTATTTAAAAAATGTGTTCCCTGATTTTTTAACTGGATAATTATAATAAACGTAATAAAACACTTCCAGTGACTGGAAGTGTTTCTATCATTTTTTCGCTGTAAAATTATGGTTTTTTTATGGATAAGCATTTTTTAAATACACTAATTTCTATGTTCAAGTTGATAATTTTTATGTTACTTCAAGATGGGCAAGTAAATTTAAAAAATGATTTTTATTATTTTTTTTTTGTTTTTCTGCGAGGGACAGTACATCTTTAAAGAACGTAGTAAAATAGGGTTTTTCCGGGTGTACTGCCCAATCACCACCAAACGGACTCTACTGGAAATAGGTCTTCTTTAGACTTTCGTGGGTTATCATTGTTGTCACACCGAATAAATCCATCAATTCATCCATCCAATAAGGATTTTCGAATGAAAATTAAATTACGTAGCCAAGGCAAAAATAGTGGATTCGTTAAATTGGTACCATTACATCACTAAAGACCCAGGTTGTAAAATAGAATACAGTAGGGCCATGTTGTAATCTGGAGTCTTGTCGTTTAAAATGCTTAAGATGAGAACGTTATTATTGTCTGCATTCTTATCTCACTGCATAGCATTATTGACAGAAATCATTTATAACTTAATATTGCTTTTTCCATAACTAAAATCGGTGTTATGAATAAAATATTTGTTAAATGAAAGCAACGTTCTTTGTTTTTATTTTCATATTATAATGGTTAAACAACTTTACACAATATTGGAATAACGTGCTAAATGAATTTAATGTGCTTTTTCCTCTTATGTTATAGCTTAAAAAGCTGCAACAATCCAGAAAAGCTATTTATTGGTAAAAGTAATATATTGGTTATTATTCTTGTACCATGACGCTGAATATATAGGCCCTATAGGCAAATCATGACTACATATGAGCATGACGCTGAATATATAGGCCCTATAGGCAAATCATGACTACATATGAGCATGACGCTGAATATATAGGCCCTATAGGCAATCATGACTACATATGAGCATGACGCTGAATATATAGGCCCTATAGGCAAATCATGACTACATATGAGCATGACGCTGAATATATAGGCCCTATAGGCAAATCATTACTACATATAGACATCACAAGTTTTTTGTCAAAGAAAATTTGATAGTGTGGACAGAGCTTAAGCAAAGATAATAAATAGCCGAAGGTAGCTTCCCAATATAGTGGAACATCCGTTCCAAAGGCATTGTGGGTACACGGAGAGCAATTTTACCCCGTCCGCACGGCTGCGCTATATAGAAATAATAAACAGCAATAAAGGCGCCGCTCTGGTTCGTTTGTTTCCTGTAGTTTTCCACTTAGTAAAATGTTCAAATTTTACCCCATTCGCGGGAGGGCGGATGTTCCATCAATTTTAATACAAATACACGGAGCAGTTCATTCTTCTGCTGTTTAAGTTCTTTGGCTTAAGTCAGTAGCCTGATTTACAGGGCCAAATCACATTACACATAAGACTTTTGTGGTTAAGGGACTAAAATCCTACACTTCGGACCTTTATTACAATTAGGGAGAGATCTTTATATATATGCTAATACATTATCTTTAATCTTGATATTCCAAGATAATTAAAATATATTTGATCATTATTTTGATGATCCTCTTAAAAATACAAACATTAAAAATCAATCAGTTATAGCCTATGCCCGTTAGAACAATAATAGCAGCTTCCATGGTGCCTTAGACATCTGGACATTGTACCGGGTCCTTACGGACCCACGGGCCCGCAGTCATAAGCAGGAATTCATCCATTAGTTCTGATGCTATGCATCTCGAGCATTCCAAGAAAAAATAATGGAATTAATCAATTAATTGAAGATACTTGATATA
>NW_022727891.1:1059128-1090947 GCF_011630105.1 Anneissia japonica
ATATATATATATATATATATATATATATAATATACCGTATATATATATATATAAAACATTACTGCAAGATGGTTTAGAGCGAATGTCTTTACTCATCTATTATATAGATACATATTAATAACAATGCTCGAATATGCAGGCCTACAAGTCATAAGATGCACTTGCCAAGTATTATAGAGTACTGTACATTCTAAAGGTTTTAGAAATGCCTGCTCGTGACTCTGCCACGACTGTTCCAGTCAATTAACAGCTACTATAATTCGCTAAAAAGGAAGCTACATTAAACAAAAACTGTGTAGCTCTTGTGATTCATACGACGAACGAACTAACGAACGAGAAACGCCTGGTAAAATTTAATCATGCTTGTACAATTGGAGCATGAGACATAAATTTGAATAAATGTCCAAGACTCCATAACACAACCTTCGAGATGGTCTCTGCATCGTCAGAGCCATAAAACTCTTTAGAGAAACATTAATATCAGTTATGTGACACTGTATACACTTAAAAATTGCCTTTCATTAAATTTCTCATTGATTAGCAAGCCTGAAGATTTGAAAACCCTTTAATTGATACAATGGCATTTAATATTTCTGGAATCTCCCGAACAATGGTTTACACATTATTAATTCATGTGACATAGGGGCCTACTTATTAAACTTTATAGCTTTATACATATTTCTTACTAATATCACATTATTATTCCTATGAATTTCATATTACCTAAAGCAAAGCCATTGTCAATTACAGCAGCCTCGGTAATCCGTCAATTACAGAACGCCTATTGATCATCGGCACTGCATCGTTTTACTCTGCTCATTTATTATCAATACCTACACCCACAGTAAAAGAGTAGGAAATGTAGCTTAGCGCATTAACTCACTTAACGCTATGATGATAGACTTTAGCTAAAAAAAGAAGAATGGTATGTTTTAATGCTATGATGATAGGCTTTGGATATAAGAATTGGTATGTCTACCCACAGAGGAATAACTTTCTATAATACCTTGTATTTGGATGGCAGTAGTAGAGTTCATTAACTGAATACATCGCTGGGTCCTTCACTTCGTTTTGGGCTTGGGCCATAACTTACTTTCCTTGAAAAAATAATGTGTAGGCCTAATTTTACAATTATTACGGTATTTATTGCAACTTCCAATCTCAAAATTATACCGGTATTCAATATGCCTATAGTGCAAGTGCATATAGGCCTACGTACTCAATACCAAGGTACTTGAAACAGCTAACTGACGATGTAATTCAGCCATACCAATGGAGTCAAACTTAGCAAGTGACCAATCCGAACAGGGTGTTTATATATTCAGTCATCTGAGGGCCGATTTCACTAGGAATTTTGACCCAGGGGACCATACGGTAATGTTTGATACGGTTTATAACATCATGGTCGTATAATACATTTAAATCTGAAAACTCATCTCTTTAACAGCACTGTATTATTATTATTATTATTATTATTATTATTATTATTATTATTATTATTATTATTATTATTATTATTTTTATTATTATTATTATTATTATTATTATTATTATTATTATTATTATTATTATTATTATAAAAAACTAATATTTTGATTGATTTTATACACAGTGTCCTCATTCCCATTGCTAAGCACTGTATTTAGACGGATATATATGGTACTGCGCGTATGAATGTATTGACGTAAATATTAAGAGTCCTCTACACTTTATTATTGTTTTCTGGTTATATAATAAAAGCATGTATATAGGGGCCTATATAAATTTCTTTTAAAAAAAACCATAAAAACGATTGTTTTCACAATTGAATAAAAACTAAAAGAGGTAGAACCGTCAATGCTATACAAGATAATGCAGTAAACAATCAAGAGACAAAATGTCAATAGGTAAAGATGTCATTCAATAGAGGCATCCAAAACACTAATTAATTTCAGAACTGCCGCCATCTTGGGTAGTTTTTTTTTGTTTTTTTTTTTTATTTCAACCATCTTTAAAGAGGGTAACCCTTCCACCCAGTAGGTCAACTGATACTCAGGGGCTCTCTTTAATAAAATTAAAGAACAGTACAAACAACATCATTACAACATAATAATAATAATAATAATAATAATAATAATAATAATAATAATAATAATAATAATAATAATAATAATAATAATAATAACAATAATAATAATAATAATAATTATTATTATTATTATTATATTATATTTTTTTCTTTAAATCCATAATACTTATATGTAATGTAAATACTTTACTTATATGTAATGTAAATGAAAGAGGGGCTAATCGGGATAGGGCTGATTTCTTAGAAGTATAGCGGTAGTGGGCTAGATGCACTTGGCAGATACAGATGTATTGCTACAACGAACTAGCCGGTGAGATATCTGCTTACGTCCACTTGTGAAAGCAACCCTATCCCAACCTCAGTTGATTAATCCATCTAAGCAGTGAGACAGCGGTATATGTCTACAGTACCTTATGGTAATTTGTCTTTATAGGATGGCTAGTATTATTAATAATATATAAGACAATTAAATTGCATTTGCATCATATCATCATATACATAAATATCTATCAATATATTTTACAAAATCTCATCTTAATTTACATCAACTATAACTTTAAAATAAAAAAATTAATCGATCAATTTTCATATATTTTCATTTCACCAATCAAACTTTATCTTAAACACTAAAAGCCACTCAAGTGATTGTTGATTGAACCAAACGATCTATGGTTTAATATAATATATTCGCTTACAAACAAATTAAGCTATTTTACATATAACCTCACTCACACTCTCTTTCATGTGATTTTAACGCCATTGTTCATCCAAAATCACGTAGTAACGAGGGCGCTCTTCGCAACCATCTTTTGAAAACGTGGGTCACGTATTTTCAACTCAGATCAAGTGTCAAATATTTTTCTATTTAATCTCTTGCACGTTCCCGTTGTATTCCAGTAGGGAACTTTCGATTGCACGACGACGGTAGGACGTGGAACGTAATGACGTCAGTAAAATTCATCTGCGCATGTGAGAACGTTAGTGTCACCTCGTTGAGTTTATTCTAGAACGCAATTTGGCCAAATCTACGTATGCAGAGAACGTAGGACGCCAGGTAGGACGGTCACGCATGACTGATTCCGTTCTAACGTCGCGTCGTCACACAAATCGAAAGCTCCCTCATATCATTTTATATGTTTGTTTGCCTGGGTTTTGTCCTCTCTATTTAAGGAATGTTTCTAAAGAGTATGTTTTTCTTTTTACTACATTAGTGATTTTCTTGTCCCCGTAATTGTACATCTGAAAGGAATAGGCGAGTTTTGGATAAATCATCGTATTTTATCGATACATTAATGTATGGACATGGCTCATCATTCTCTATCGCTGCACTTATTGTGTAGTTTCATTATTGTCATATGACATTATGTCGATTACGTGTGCACGAGTGGGTTAGCGAGTGGTGCAGCGTGTAAAGCCGGGAACTCACTGCGTGGTACGACGACGCCACGCCGTCTGTTAATTGTCGGTAGCAGTCTAAAACTTTTCGTCATTAAAAACAATCCGTTGCGCGTACGTCGTGGCCTTGCGTTCTTCAAAGAATCGTGTTGTCGACGACCGTTGGTCTGAGTAAGTGCTTTTGACTTTCAATTGGAAGGTCGGTGGTTCGAGACCGATGCTCAGTCGTAATTGTTTGTACTTTATCTGCATTTGCCTCTCTTCAATCAGCAGTAAAAAACAATGATTCGGGAATGTTGATTATACCCGCAACTTGGAATACCGTACAGTACTCTCCGGAGAGTGGAGAATGTTCCACATTGTGTATGATCTGCATCCAATGACAGGGGAAAAAGCGCCTTTAGCAGTTTTCTGGATATGTGCACTAAATTTTATAGAATAATAATCGGTAGCCCGTCAATCGAGGCCTATGATGATTGATGCGGGCTCATCAAAATCACCAAGCGTGGGACTAAATTTAAGCTCATTGTATCACGTTCTCTGAAAGAATGACCCATGAACGTTATTGTATTCGGAATCGTATTATAGTATTATAGATTTAAGGGAAATTAAAGGTGAAAGTCCATCTATCAACATGACATGACAGCTACCATAGGCGATTGTAGAAGCCGACAGATGCAGGTACGGATCATCAATAGGAAATTTTCGAAATAGCAACGTATGACGTACATGCCGCATGCAAATTAGCTAACTTTTTTACGCTTTCATTGGCACGCCGAATCAGTTGGTTTCATGTCTTTATGAGCATGGCGTAAAAACATTTATCTGTGCATAATTACGCATGCAAACTTCAAAATATGCGGAGACAAGTCGGTAAATTATTGTAAAGTATAACGTTGGCATTCTGATTTTCAACTCTCACAAATTCAGGATAATATGTGCAGTCAATTGGAAGGTACGGTACTGTATAAAATACTGTTGAGTGGCGCCTTTACCAACCCAAAACTCGTATGTTCAATCGCTTCCTACTTACAACGTGCACACCCAATAGTTGAAGTATTTAAGACAAAACCCAGAAAAAGCAATATTAACCGCGTGGGATTCGAACCGATGGTTCTGCTCATCTAGAGAATGATGACCCAAACCACAGCCACTGTTCCAACCACTCGCCTTACAAAACTATTCTACTCCCTGAAATCTATGACAGACTTTCCGTTACGTTCTATTTGTGGTTCTAGAAGTTGTAGAATTGATTCTGGATAATTTTATTTTCCCCCATCGACAGAAAAATATGTCAATAAATCCCTGCCTGATTTTCTTGGTGAAAAAGCAAAACATTGCGGGATTAACGCATGTATTTGTGTAGCACATAATATTTGCAATTCCGTTAAAGTATAGTGCAGTATTCTGTGTGACGACCTCAAACTGCACGAGGATACGGTAAATCATGCTCGGTAAGTACATAAAACCGAAAACTACTGCAATGCAGATAAATGACTTTGCTAGACGACATCGCCTCGTGATGATTGTAGTAACGTTTGTGGAGTGTTTGTCCATCTCACATAATTCCCGTGACGCTTTGCGTAAATAATGCGACATGCTGCCGTAGCAGAACCCGATTATTGTCAATGGTACAAGGTACGCTAGTACTATAAACAGAATTTCGTGCGATATCGCAACGGCTGTATAATGCGGTAAATATTGGCATTGGTGCGTGTCTGATTCAATATCTTCGTTGTTCTTCGCCAAAATATACTGCGGTATGCTCAGTAATATCGAGAAAATCCAAATGACACCAGACGTGATTACAATGTGTCTGAATGTTTGTGGGCGTCGGGAGAGTTTGCCAAACGGTCGGACAATTCCCTGGTAACGCGTAACAGCAAGGGACGCAAGGGTATAGCTTGAACAAGTAAGCGCTAATATATAAGTCCCACTACTGAATTTACAAAAGAATTCTGTATGGTCTCGAGTCTGTCCAACGTTCGTGTAGAAGAGCACAATGTAAACAGATCTACAAAGGACCATGAGCAAGTCTGCAATTGTAATGTTTGCGACCAGTACCATGGATGGCTTCTTTCGGATATCCACTATGAACACAATGATGAACAACAACAGAAGGTTCGCAACGGTAGCAATTGTGCCAACACAAGTCGTGGTGATAAGTCTCCAGTAGTTCGTAACTTCCTGAAAATATATCGTGCCGTTGAAGTTAGCCTTCACCCACTCATAATCATATACGCCTCCTTCCTCAATAACAGACATACCTAAATCTTCGGTTGAGGATCTACAAACAAAAATCAATACACATCATTATCTAGCTATCAGTGACATAATTTAATTTGTTTTCTTACGATCTGCATTTAATGCTTCCTCTGCGTGGGGCACAGAGAAATAGTTAGGTTTGTAAGTTGAGGGAAGTGTTCCTGATAGGTTAAACCCATAGAGATATAATAATAAAACCTAAGACTAGGAGGCATTTGATTAGCTCCCTCTGTCAATACACTACACACGAAATTAAATTAATCCGTCAAGAAATACTGTGGGACACAGAAACTCAGATTTTTGAAATTCTGAGAATTTAAGGCAAAAACTGAGCTCCGAAATCTGTAATATGGGATTCTCCTCAGGGAGCTGTGTATGTGTCCCACTGATGTAATAACCTGTATAATAAGACCTGGTTGGCATTTTAGGTTGTCGCCACATTTTCACTCTCATCAATGAAATTAATTATAATTTGTCACATTATTTCCTTTCGTCTACTAAAATTGATTTCAATTTGGCGACCTATTAATATTTCTCCTCCCATATATGAACATAGAATTCCATTTGTTGTCGTATAATATTTCCTCCCATTTTTTTTTTGTCGACATTACCTCCTAACTTCTGTAAGATCGACTTAGTTCCGCTCCCTTCTACTAACATTGATTTAATGTCAATACGTTTTTCGTGTTTCTTTTTTTCTTCTCCCATACCATAACAGTCAACATAGTAAACAAATCATTATAGAAAATAAATGAACCAAAAAATGAAAATTTCTAAAGCAATTGCTTAAAAAAAAAATGAAAAGCCCAAATTGTCACAAATACAAATCAAACATATTGTTTGAAACATATTTGTGTAAAGGCGTTAAGTAGTAGTAATACTCATAAATATTATATAAAATAAGTACACATAAGTAATTCTGGAAAAAATAAGTATCAAAATTAAACATTTTTTGAAAATATAAAAGATGATTTATTATATTTTGTTTGTTATCAATATTTCTTAGAATTACAAAAGTTAATCAATAAATAAAAGAACATTCTATCTCAACAATTGTTTCAAGTCAATAAAAAAAATCAATTACATTACAATTTATTTATCATGTGTTTTCAATTTCCATATAATCTAGCAAAAAAAAACAAAAAAAAAACACGATTTTGTGTTATACAAGAATAATCAGATTAGAAATTATTTACCATGTCTTTTTAATGTCCATTATAATCTAGTAAAAGAATCACATACAAATTTAAACTAAAATAAAATAAAATATCAATATAAGTACATACATTTATAAATTTGGGGTTTTTTTTCAATTGTTATATATTCTAGTCAATAAAGAACCAAAATTGTCAAATAAATATTTTTTGTAAGTAATACAGATCAATATTATCAATGACGACGTTATTTCCACATACTGGTACGCCTAAGGTTTTTTATTTATAAACCAAATCTTCAATTACGAAAACCGTATATTTCTGAGACAATACAATATACGAATTGAACACATTTACTAACAAGGAATATTAATTTCGGATTATCGATATAACCCCCACCCACTCCTCTCTTCCTACTAACATTTATTTTAATTTCACTCCCATCTACTGTACTAACATGGTAGTTGCTGCAGGTATAACTTTGTTCATCCAAAAATTAAATTTAAAAGGAGCTCGTTGCAATCACAAAATATATGAGAGAGCAGCTTAGCTAAGTCGGCTAATCTGATGGTAGCCACTGTGTGTGCACTGAACCGTGGAGATCTCTAGGTCCCCGGTTCAAATCACATCACCGCCTCTCCTTGTATTTCAGCTAGAGGGAGAGCAGCCGGTAGTCTATTGTAAAATAGTACGGTCGACTAATTCATAATAGAGGGGTTGACTTTAGTCCAACGACTGCTGACTTAACATTAATTTGTCGTCATCATTTTCCGTCTACAAACATTGAATTTGAAAAATCACCGTTTCACATCCCTGTCTAAATGGATATATGAATATCGCTGTATTTCCTTTCCCCTCTGTAAAATTGGTTTCAATTTGTCAACCTATTTCTTCTACCAATATTATTTCAAATTGTCAAAACATTTCCCCTTCTGTCTACTGAAACAATGATTTCAATCAGTCATTATTTCCTCTTCCGTCTACCACCACCAAATTTAATGTAGCAATATTTCCCTCTCCTTTCTAAATAGATTCTTTTTACTTTGTCAAAATATGTCCCTTCCTCTGTATATAACTATCGATTTTAATGTGTCACCATGGCTATCTCCTGACTACAATCAAGCATTAATGTTCTATACAAGAATTCCCATATGAATTTGTTTTCAATTAAGTGGACCGAGAATTAAAAAAAAACTATCAGGATAAAATATCTTTTTACACTATAATAATAATAATAATAATAATAATAATAATAATAATAATAATTATAATAATAATAATAATATTAATAATAATAATAATTATAATAATAATAACAATAATAATAAAAATAATAATAATAATAATAATAATAATAATAATAATAATAAATGATAGGCCTAATAATGATGATGATGTTGCCGAGAATCATATAGTAATGATGATGATGACAAAGAAGATAGTGATAATGAGGATGATGATGATGATGACGATGTAATGTAATAGCCAGGCGTTTGTACCGCGCCTTTTCCTTTAGATTAGACCTAAAAGGTGCATATCCAGAAAAGGAAAGCATGATGATGATGACGACGATGATGATAATTATGATGATTGTAGTGGTATTGATGTTGACGATGTTGTGATTATCATAATGATCATGGTTATTATGGTTGAGAGCCCCAATCTATGCCAACTATTTACTTTACCAAGGAGCACAGCTACAGAGGTATTCCATAGTTGTCTAGTTTTCCAGTAAAAAAATAGTAGAAACAATTAATTCGGTGTACAACACACCGAATTTCCACGCGGAACTGAAAGCTCTCCGGATTTTTTCATCAAATACAGCAGGGGTTTTTTTTTAGGGCCAATAGAGGTGGTTTTCATTCCCCGTCGTCGCAAAGTGGGAGTTATTTTGAATCAAGATTGTTATTACAATAGGCCTACTATATAATTTGCATGTAGGCCTATAATTATTTATTCAAACTCTATTTCAGATACAAAACGATTTTTTTTTTCTCTATAAATTCCTTACATCCATTTTCATAACACAAGTAATAACAATAGCTTACTAGAAAGCATTTATATATCAAGGTTTTATTAAAGAAACGTATTTTCTATTAGCCCTCTTATATATACATCATATTTAATATTTGAAAATAATAACATTGTGTCTTCCTTGCCGACCTTATTTTGAAGACGAATTAATAATTGCAAACACGATACAATTGTCAGGAGTTCACCACTTAGCAAAACGTGCTCAATCACAGTCAACCTGCATTTGCCATTGCACTTTGTCAGTTGGCTTGGTTTTGTAACTGAATGCAAAGATTTATTACTAAATATTTTGGGGTATATAAAATAGTGCACAAATGTCAGTGATGACATTTAACTGCCTTTAACAAACCCTGGATAGTCAAGCACGCGACCTTTTATTAAAGAACTGTATATAATTCTCCCTGCCATGGAATTTGCTTTCTATATGGAGACTTCCCAAGCAAGCGTAAAATAATCACTTGCAAGTTTTTTAAACGTACTCAGATCATTCAGTATGATTACACGTCAGGTACGGCCGGCGAGACATTTTTCCTGACGCAAACACCATCGAAATAGCATTGCAGTATTAAGTGCTACTTGGGATCGAATTCAACACCTGCCACAGTGCAAGCTCGGTGGTCTAGTGGTATTTTTTTTTCTGGAGGTCGTATAGGTTCGATTCCCAACTGAATCACTTGCGAATATATGAGAACGTACTTTCAGTACGATTACACCTCATCGGGTAGAGCAACAAACCATTTTTATACGTGTGATATTTCACCCCACCCCACCTACTTTGAAGCATCATTCCTCCCTTATTCTCTAACACTAGCATATTCCCTGTATTGACCCTTCTGCACTAACTGCACAAACTCTGTACTTGTTTGATTAAACGAGATATTGCATTCGTTTAATTTCCTGTATATAATGACTTTTTAACTACTTGATAACAATATAAAATCAACATCATCAGCGCATGGGCATTCCAGCTCGTATTTTAGCGGCGGATTCAAGAGGGCACAACCTCCCCCGTATTTTCATTTTTTTTTCAAAGCTATAAAAACAGTAGACATTTACTACCAGTATATAACTTCAACACAAAATTTATTGACAAAAAAGATCGACGTTTCTTGTCCATGATGAAAATGCGCCCATGATGGACACGAAACGTCGATCTTTCTTGTCAATGAATTTTGTGTTAAATTTATAAAACAGTGGAGAAAAATAGAAAATTGTAATGAAAGTTAAATCTTAGATTTAACTTTCATTACAATTTTCTATTTTTTTGGGAATGCCCATGCGCTGATGATGTTGATTTTATATTGTTATCAAGTAGTTAAAAAGTCATTATATACAGGAAATTAAACGAATGCAATATCTCGTTTAATCAAACAAGTACAGAGTTTGTGCAGTTAGAAGAAAAAAAAACAAAAACAAAACAAAACAAAACAAAAAACAAAAAAATACAACACGACGATGATACTTAACGTTCATATATTCTTGGTTCCTTATTACCAAGTCTTGGTAATCTTTACCAGCCTTGCTGAGGCTGGTAAAGCTTCCGAGATGTAACATGGATGGATCTGCGCATGCGCAGGGATTTCAACACAACAACAATCTACTGTTTCACACGGGGTTCTTTGAATTTTCTTCCTTCTGCATACGATTCTGATCCACTAGAAATAGATAGGCCTAGTTTTCTCAATGATGAATGAATTACCCTTGTTATTGATGTTAATTAGTAATGGTAGAAGAAGAAGATATACATAAAATGAACGTCGGGATGGTGTTAGTACTATTACTAGTATTACAAGAGTCGACAGAAACGTTGGAAGTTATGCCTAGTTTATTAGTAGTAGTACAGCAGTTGTTAAGGGTATTGATTGCTTCGAATGTTTACTGTGATGGTGAGTTCAATATGTTCAATATGTGACAGGGGTTCTCAACTAGGCCTAGGCTAGACCTATATCGCAGTAGGGGAAAAATGGTTCATTGAATAAACACTGAATAAATTTTACACAACCTTGGCATTACCTTACAGACGCGTGTGAATGCTTTTTATATCGGTAGGAATAACTCGGGAGACCGCTCGGTTACAATTTGTTACTTTTTGTTAAATTTAACTTCACGTGTGAGTGCATTTCCGGGCAATCTAGAAGTACAATAGTCATAAATTGTCTTACCTTAGCCCCAGTGACAGTGGCGTATCCAGAATTCTTGAAATGGGGGTGTTGATAAGGTGGAGTGGGGGAGGGGGGCTCGATGATCAGTTGAGGGGCGCTAATTCGCAAAGTAAGGTGATTTTTAACTACTTGACCGTGAATTTTGCTGGGCTACTGGGGGGGGGGGTGTGAATAATTTTTGGGTTCCCCCCCCCACGAGCACCCCCTAGATACGCCACTGCCCAACCATCGTGTGGGCTGAGGTGGTATTGATCCTCTATCTGTGAAAGTTCTCCCTGTGTGCCCTCTATTTCAAATTCCTGGATCCGCCACCGTGAAATAGGTGGAGGCTTTGACAGAGTTTCCTCACAACGCGTAACCTTGTAATTAGGCCTAGACCTATCCAATTATGGTTTCAAAATTTGTTGAAAAACATTTATTAACACATAAACGTAACATATTACTAGAAAGTAAAAAGCTAACTAAACGTATATCATCGCAAGTACAAACAGCATCTTTCAAGTGAATTCCATATAGTTGATCCTAATATATCAAACTCATAAATCTTTCCATTTTATTTATGCTGTTTGCCACAGTCTTATATCCTTCAATACGCTTCAGTGTGGTGAATGACATTATTGTCTTTGGTGAATAACTTTGCGTGTTTGATAGAAGATTTTGTATGGCACCATCGATGATATTGCTCTTTAAGCCTGACGTATGTTTTAATGTATTTTCTATCTAAATGGGGTTCACTACAGTAGTAAAGTCGAATCAAGGACATCTTAAGGAGTGCATCAAAATGTTTTTTTTTTTATTGCTGCTCCTCCCCTGTAATTAACTGCTCCTTTCACATTGTGCATCATCTCATGAAACTGCACGAATGAATTCGTGACACTTTATTTACGTCTCTCTTCACACAAGAGTATAAGTTTGGCTCCTAGTAGGAGGTGAGTGATTTATAGTACTAAGATATTGTAAAAATACTCTACAGAGAGCAGAATAGGTTGTAAGGACACATACATTGTGCATGATTGATGTCCAGAAAAAGGCACTTTGTGACCTAATAAAACGAAAAGAACCAAAAGTGTTGTTACTGTTCAATATAATCCATGTCTTACTGTTTTACGGTATTGTTTTATATTATTATTGATATTGTTGTTGATGTCGTCATTGTCAATGGTATTGTAATTGTCATTTCGATTGTTACGCCTATTGTTATAGTTGCTGTTACTGTTATTGTTATTTTGTTGGTATTTTGATGGCAACGAAACATATACTTCTCAATATCATGGTAAACAGTTTTTTTTTGAGCCGCAAAACATACCGATCTCAATTATTGTCAGGTTTAGAGGGCGCTATTAGAAAATATAGCCTAGAGTTCCTATAGCATTTTCCAAGTAACAGTGCTTAATAAATTAAAGTAAATAAAACAAAATGTTATCATCTAGCGTAGGCCTATGCCCTTATACTATAACTGGTATGGGCTTCATTAATATTTCAATAACGACTTACAGCAAGGTTGGATTTTCGACACAACCCGCAAACATACCGGTCTACAACAAATTGGTAACGGCTCGGGGATGGGGTGAATTTGGAGATAAATGATGACGTCACGAATTTCACTTAAAAAAACAAATGATCGCTCAGAGATAGGAAAGTTACGTGGAAAGTTAATTGATGACATATTGCGACTTATAGACCTAAATGATAATCATAATAATTATTATTAGCCCTATTATTATCAACATTATCATCCTCATTATCATCTTCTATTTCTTTTATTTCATAGAAAAAAATTCAAGTTTAAGTAGCCTGGTTGTTTTTTGTTTAAACGATTTTCATGACTTCAGATTTCAAACCTTCCGGGATTCGTGACCTATTCGCGAGTCTTAAGGCATTATATAAAGTAGAAATTGAATAAGACTACTTACCAACTTTAATGCTTTTTTATGAAAAGTAATCGATGTAAAAGATGTTGGTTATAATATTGATCCAAATTTAGAGAACATATGTAAAAGGAACCTCAAGGCTTACTTCTTTCACTACAGTATTCTGAATTTCTTGCTGGCTATAAGTTTAAGCAATCCGACTATACAGGTGTCCATATACCTGTGAAAAACTTCCAATGGTCTTGAAGCGTACTCATGAAGTTGCTAAGAAAAATAAGACTATCTTCTTACCCTTGTGTTTTCTGGTTAGGCGTTAGTTAACACATAGACCTACTACATGTGATAGCAATTGTTTTGTCTCTATTTTCCAGTCCTCTCTTTCCAATCATTAGCAGGATCATCCATTTATCTGCAGAGAAACCGCGTAGGATGTTAACCAATCATGATGAATATTTATATTAATGAATTTTACTTGCTGGAGATATCATTGCCTAAACCACGCCTCTATCTTAAGTTACATAAGCACTTCACTGTCGTTTCAAATCGCCTGTTGAGTAGAAATGGGGTTTACACTGAATCTGAACGTTTAGTTCCAGCTTTTCAAACAATGTCACCACATACACTTTGCTGCGATATCATTTTTTAGACCACGCCCCCATCCTCAGTACATAGCACTTATAAATATTAATACTCGTCTGTTGAGGGAATGGATGGTGGAGACTGAATCCAGAGGCTGAAATCCAGCATTTGATAAAGCGTCACCACACTTCTAAAGGTGTCTGTAAGATGTTATTGACAAGATGATGTTGAAAAAAGCCAAACTTATTCGGAAATAGATTAAATTATTATTATTATTATTATAGGACCTATATAAGTAATTTATTGAGCACAATATTTAACGTCCACAATACTAATAGTCTTATCCTAGTTGCTAAAGATATCTTAGTTTCAATATATAGTACCTTTTTATATATTTTCAATTAAATTACTGTTTGGCTCGCCATAAAATAGTACAGATGAAACTTAAGTAGCGGTACAAGGTCAAAAGACTAGGTAGTATTATACAATGGATAATATGTAGAAAATGAAAATGCCATGACAGAAAATCAAATGTGCTATAAATATCTACATCTAAAAATCATAGAAATAAATATCTACTCTAATAATAAGTAATAAAATAATAATGACGAGGTATGACTGAAATATAGAGAGTTATAAAAACTTAATTTAATAAGAACAGTAATGTTATCTACGTTGAAAATACATAGATTATACCTATGCGTAATAATTTCCATTCACTGAATTAGTTTAAATTAATGGGATTTTGACTGCTAAATCAACTCTGTACAGAGGTCTGAATAGCATCCTAAATTCTGCAGTTATGGTAACATCCCTTTTAAATGTCAATTACAATTTACGAATCAAGAAACCCAAGCTTGTCTCTTATACACATCTAGATGTGTATAAGAGACAGCCACCCACCCACGCCCTCCAAACGGTCATTTGATTGTGGAGAAGACTTAGTTGGATTTCCAGACATCATCAACGAGGATACTGGACCGAAAGCTTTTGTAAGTTCAAACGTTAAAAAGGAATTTGTGACAGTTTTCCTATTCCGTCTACGGACAACAGATGATAACGATGATGAAAGGATTTTGAATTCCTGCACGTGATGTCATCAGTCTTCTATGAATGGGCCCAATAATAATAAGTCAACATATTATTTATTGGACTATAATATGTGCTGGTATCCAAAAGTTGATTAAATTGATTCGCAGTCTTTTGAACTCAAACTAACCGACCATGTGTGGATTGTTTTTTTATTATTATAACGTCTTTATGATCTTGTACAAAAATTTCATTTCATGGCTTCATCTATAATAGGTGTATATTACACTGGAATGATTTGGTTAGATGCACGTATGGCATTTTAGTCACAGTCCTCTATCTTGCATACCGGTTACGTTATTTAAAAAAAAAAAAAAAAAAACAGTATCGAGTAAAGTAGTAATAATGAAATCACTTCCGGTGTCTAACGAATGAGAATTTTAAGAACATCAAATCCGTAGGCCTAACACAATTAATTTTAAATATTTATCTGCTAGAATATTCGGATGATAGCGTTATTTTATTGCAAAAGTAAACTTCTAATTTTCTTTAACACTGTCGTTAAATAATATCCAATGGGTGGGCCTATAGTCTATTATTGATCCCCGTCCAAATATTAATGTTATCAGTCCACTGTCGTTTCGGAGTATAAACGCGAGAGTGCCTTAGTTATAAAGAAAATTCACTGATCTCTTTGTATGACCTAAAAGTGTTCGTTTACGGTTCATTAACACAGTGGAACCCATAGTAAGGAAAACATTCGTGATCAGCAAAAGTATCAGGCGCACGTGTTCCCCCCACCCCCCGTTTTACCATTAAATTAAATTTTTTTTTAAATGCAAATCAAAGTTATGTGCTACTCACCTAACTATTCTGAGTGTTTTGGTTGCAATTCTAAATTAGGATCATGAATTTTTTTTCAGTCTGAGTCGCTAATTGTTGCTAATTAGTGTCGCATAGGCCTATTTAATGACCTGTTATTCTTCGTAGCCTAACTTATAAGAAGAATTACCAAGATAAGACTATAACCTGGCCTAATAATAACAATAATAATAATAATAAAAATCTTTCCTTTGTCTTTGTATGATGTCGGTGACTGACGAAATGTCATCTCCCCAGGCATTCCAGTATCTAAATATTTAAAAATAGTTTAAGGGCAGTACAGACCAACCGGGGAGCGGAGATTTGAGGCGCAGGCGTGTACGTGCATTAGCACAATGCAGAAAGTGTATTTCATATAGTCTTATAGCCTACTATTATGTGTCAATGTGCCTTATTTAATGTACTCTTATTTGATGTACAGTAACAATCTGAAGATAAGTACAGTATCTGCAAATGTCGTCCGTGTGCATAGACCGAATTATAATAATATTCGAAATATTATATTCGAGTATAGTTATAATCATTTATATTAATAATAAGATTATGATGGAAGTATAATAACGATATTAAATAGTAATTTATTGTAACATTGTTTCTTACAATAACAAGAGTTGTTTGACCAATTAATATTAGAAGTAAAGAGGTAACAGAAGTAAAATGTAATATTACTGTAAGCTGTAGAGGGCCTACTTAAGAAACAATTCAGTACAACATCACACCATGGACCTATATCTCACTAAAAGCAAAGTATGAGGCAAACTGCGGCAAATCAAGTGTGCTTGATGACAACATTTAGCAGAAATTAACTAGCTACAAACATTACTTAACTATAATTTAATTTTAATAGCAAATCGAAATCTATGGATTAATTTGTGTAGTAAAACATCATTAACTAATTTGTCATAACATGTAGGCCTGCATGCAGGACTGTACAATTCTACAGCATTTGCATACAAGCTTGAATACGCTCCGGTTTGAATAAACGCCCCCCTCTAGAACCTCATTTAAGCATGTTTTTCACTTGCGATTTTATTCGTGCGACTCGAAAGCGTCGGTTTATGCCATGCGTATTCATATTTCTGCTGTCGGAGTTTTCGCTTAAGCGAATCGGTAGTTCGAGCGGTTTCTATTTTTTGTGAAGCGATTGGTTGAGCATTTTTTCGCTTCACAAAAACCCCAATAGAAATGTGAATGCGCATGCGTATAAACCGACGCTTTCGATTTGCGGGAATAAATTCGCCTAGTGGAAAACCGACTTTAAGGTGGTTTTCCACTAGGCGAATTTATTCGCGCGAATCAAAGCGTCGGTTCGCTTCCTGAGCTCTGATTAGTTGCGCATTTTTTCGCTTCGCAAAAAAACTCCGATAAGAATGTGAAAGCGCATACGTATAAACCTACTCTTTCGATTCGCACGAATAAATTCGCCTAGTGGAAAAGCGTCTGTTCATGTGGGCTTTCAGCGAATTTGGTAGTTCGACAGTTTCTACTTTTTGCGAAGCGAAAAAAGAGCGCAACAAATCAGAGCTCAGGAACAGAACCGACACCTTTGATTCGACCGAATAAACTCGCCTAGAGGAAACAGGCTTTAGAATAAACGTCTCCCCTCGAACAAACGCGTTTATTTTTTCCTTGAATAAGTATCACCTGAATGTCGAGTGTAAACAAATCTAACGTCATTCTCAATACATTCTATTAATGCTCTACTCAGGTAGAATTGCATCTTTTCTAACATGGTTGGGATCAATAAGTCTTTATGATCACGCAATAACACATTGTGACGGCAATTCTGTTGTAGTTCCACATTTATACCTGTCTCTTATACACATCTAGATGTGTATAAGAGACAGNGGACACCCCTATAGTTAGATGTGTATAAGAGACAGTATATATATATATATAATATATAATATAATATAATATAGCGTAACAGCAATGAATAATGAAACTCAAATACGTAAGATGTTGACTTTAGAAACGCAAAAATTTCCCAACAGAGACATGGTTACTCTGTTAACCTATATAGGCATATACCTAATTAAACCTAAAAGCAGGAATAAATGTGCGCTCTGCATGTAGTTTAGAATCATAATCAAGTGAATGAACTTAAATGCACATAATCTTCAGTTCCAATGCAAAAATGCAATTTCAAAAAATTACAAAATGTGAAAAATAGGAAGCTCAAAGGATCGGATTAATTTATAACTTGATATGGCAGTTGCTGGTGTGACGACCGACTGCCATCTTTTTTCTCTCTTTTTTTAAGGGCATGAACGAAAATTTGTTTTACAATGCCAGAGAAAAATATAATAGGGCCTAAAACAATACATTTTAAAAGATTCATAACGTAAATAAAGTTTGAAAATTGCAGTGGTGTCGAAGCATTAATGAACGTTAGGCCTATACGGGGCCTAACAGTACTCAATAGAGAAAGAATTGATATTGTGACTGAAGTGTGTTCCATCAGTTTAATAAAAGAAATGATTTGACTTCTGCAACACTACAATGGTATGAAATTTGGTATTTACTGATATGGCGGCAACCTGAGAAGTTTTCAATTCTAATAATAATCACGGTGTTTTATATTTTTTCGTTACAGAAAAAAAACAAGAGATTTTTTTTTAAATAAAAAAAAATAATTCCCCTCCGCCACACTATAATTAATGTGCTAATCTCCTAAGCCTCGTGGCGCTTACAAACTTATTTTAAATTGAAATGCCATTTCCAACTCCAAATTCAACGGCTCGCTATAACTCTAATTACCCTATAGGGCCTACATGATAGCGTAATTTATACTATAAATACTGATGAAAAGGTGTAGGTAGCTGTTCGAGAGAATATCAAATGAGGTAGTTTTGTCACCTGAAGAATTTCACTGTGTGAGGGTAAACTTATGATTACAATGAAGTGTGTTAGAGAGGAAGCTGTTACATTATGATCGATTATGCAATAAATTTTCTCAACACAGATTATCTGGTAAATGGAACCGTAATCAACTCATTTGAAGCGGCGTTTTTATTATAACGAGAGGAAATCTATATTCCAACATGCTCAACGCAAACGAAGCAACAGTTATAACACTTCCAATGCAATCGTGCATGAATTTCCTAATTTTAAAATGGCATTTCTTCGTTCATAACGGAGCTGTTATCATTATTGTCCGTCTTTCTCTGGGTCTAGCGATGTAAGGGTGGTTGAAAACGTCTGTATGAGATAGGCCTCATTACGTTGGAGTAACAACAATCAATTCAAATTACCAACAGACCTTCTTTATGATATAAACATTAAATATTCCCTTCAACTTAAAAATTAGGCCTTGGGACGACAATGATATGTCTGTTTATCCATTTCAGATAGATGCAGTGTATTCTTGTTGTCACTATGATATATAACTTAATCATTAAATGAATACAGTAGAACCCATCCTTTGGGACAACCCTATTCAGGGGACACCCCTATAGTTTTGGGAACACTTTTCCGTGAAAGAGGAGCAATATATCTTTTAACACTACGGCCAACCCTTATTAAGAGAATACCCCTTAAGGGGACAGGGACACTTTCAGAGTGTGCCAAATGGTCAAATTACACCTTTTAAGGGGACACTTATTTTTTTCATTGTATCACAACAACTGCAGCAGTCTCAAAATAAGACAAATTCATTTAACTTTATATTTTGACACATTTTGAGCAATAGACCAGAATTTTCTTCCCTGAATCCTTAGAGTTAATATCGGTATACGGGCCTACTGCATGTGTTACTTCGTGCCAATCTTGTCAATTTTTACCCTTAACTATGGGGATTTCTTTTTCTTTATTTTTCGTGTACTTTCATATAGCATTCTAATCCATACCATAACTTGCACCCTTAATTCCAAGTCGTTACTCTATTCATGCTACATTCATCCAATAGAAAGCTCAATATATTTAACAAATAATAAAGAATATTTGGTCAGTAACATTGCACCATGCATTGGGAACATATTTTAATTACATTTCTGATTTTTATTTCATATTATAATTGAATTGTACAGTATTTGCATTGCAAATTATAGCTATAAATTCTAATTCTATTGTAAACTAGTGATGTCAATAAAAAATAAAATTATAAAGATTGTATGTCATCGTTATATGAAAATAAGCCAAAAACCCCTATTTATTTATTTATTTATTATTTATTTAGGCACACAATACATGTGGATTGTCAATAGCAAATATATCACTGTCCTACTTGTAGGTGACAATCCCTTACACAAGACAAACATACACACATGATGCTTTACACAAACTAAATCTCAATATGAGGTTTAGGGAGTGGAGTTGTTTGATCGTGAGAAAAAATCCTGCAACACTGACAGGAATTGAACCCAGGACCCTGGGATTGGAAGGCAAGCATCTTAACCACCAAGCTATTCAACTCCACTCGGACCCTATATTAAGGGGACAATTTTACGTTTTTAGTTAGTGTCCCCTAAATAGGGGTACCCCTATTCAGGGGACACACCTACTATGGGGAAACTTTGTTTGGTCCCGAAGATGTCCCCTTAATCGACGTGCTACTACTGAGTTGAGTCTAAAACCGGGCACACGCTGCGTATATTATTATTCTAAATTGTCTGAGACTTCTGTAGTATATTACCATAGTTTATATATCTTGTACAAAAAAATAATAATCGAATCGAAGTTGCTGAGCGGATCCTAATAGGGTCACTATGCTATCCACATTTAAACTTTTGGACAAGAATAAGTAGTTTCTCAATCAATTAACAATGCAAAAATAATAGGCCACCTTTCCTATATTGTTTATATAAATTCTTTAAATCGGCTATTAATCAAATGTAAATCAGCAAAAACTTAATTGTTTCTTCTTTGCTTGAAAAAAAAAATGTTATTGTAATGGATGTTTACTTGTATAGCTCATATGAATTGATAATAATACTATTAGTAATAATAATAATAATAACAATAATAATATTAATATTAATAATAATAATAATAATAATAATAATAATAATAATAATAATAATAATAATATTAATATTAATAATAATAATAATAATAATAATAATAATAATAATAATAATAATAATAATAATAATAATAATAATAATAATAATTTTCAATATCGTTTCAAGCGTTGCTGTAACGTTGTTAGTTTCTGTCATCAACGTTCCCAACAACATTCACTAATGTTAAAATAAAGTTTTGTGTTTACTTTGTGAGATTCATCTTGATCTAAATTCCCCTTTAATACCATTCAATGATGGTAGTTTTGCTATAACAAAGCCATTATAAGTGCACATGATACTCATTATTTTCCCAGAACAATTTAAAAATAGATAGCTAAATGGAAAGTGTAATTCCACCAAGAGACATAAAATAATCACTTTATCAAGTAAAAGAAAAAAAAACATTGATGTCAAATAAAACGTATTTTGTGCCGAAATTAAAAATAGAATACATTTAGATCATCGTCCAAGTTAAACTTACCGTGTCCAAGCACATAAACATAAACCGATAAAGCAGGCATAAACGTAAACGTCTTCAGATGTATGGATGTATGTATATGTATGTGTGTGTATATGTATATATGTATATCTAGTAGGCCTATATATATATATATGTATATATATATATATATATATATATATACATATATATATATAGGCCTACTATATATATAGGCCTACTATATATATTCCGGATACACCGTTCATAGCCTATCGCAGACCACCTAACCTTCGTGATATATTAGTACGATCTAAATTCAAGAGGCAAACTATGTGAGCGTTTCAGTTTAATTAATTCCAGTGCAATCTTCAGGCGACACAATCATTGTTTAAATGACGCACTGGCCTGTGCCATGACGAACGAAATAATTTTCAAAGAAAGATGTGTATAAGAGACAGTGTGTATGTAGGCCTAAGTGTGTGTATGTTTATTTTATGTGACGCCCATATACCTATACACCATATCCACAAACACACAGACATACATATCCATATATTATATGAAAAAAAAAAAACATTTTCATTAGAACTATATGAAGATTAAAATACTTCAAAATTGGTGTACCATGTATGGTGATTTACGTTTATTTCGTACTCTGATTCAGTTTAATGCTTATAATCAAATATATCCTATATGTATACACAAAATTGGCTTTTTAATACAAATGTATAAAGGCGAATTTATAAACTTACTAAAATGAAACGTACGTATATCGTTGATATGACTTTAGGGTGTCACCCTCTTGGCCTCTGCTGTGGAATACAGTAGTGTGTTTGTTGCTGACGTGGCGTTAGGATATTGTAAATCAGTTAATTCGCATGCAATTAATTATGTACCCCGAAAGACCAGAAGTTTAGAATAAGAAAGACCAGAAGTTTAGAATAAGAATTCAATAGACTAACTTTGTATGGGAGAGATGCTATTTATCAACATTAATACCTCTCGGGTAATGATTCTCTTGTCTTGATAATTGATTCTTTTTTATTAACGATATGCTCAATACCTATAATTGATATATCTTCTATTGAATGATTAGCATGATTAAAATGACGGCCAATTGGTAAGTTTATACTTGATGGGAGATGGCGGGATCAGGGACGTATCTGGGGGTGGGAGGACGGTAGGAGCCGCAGCTCATCCCCTACCTTTTTAAACAGTGTTTGATAGCTTGTTCTTGCTAGCCAATATGCCTACAAACTCTTTACTGGGATCACTCAAAATGAATACTTCTCGAAAATATGTAAATATGCATTAGTTTGTGACCCGTGCTCTGATAGAAACCCACCATAAACTTCTATCAATAAAAGTCACCAGCTACCTGATAGTAACCCACTGGAATATTCGTTAGATTAATCAGATTAATTACTTTTTCACTATACACAATAATGCAAAAATAAAACTTTTCGGGTTCATAACAGCTACGGCTCAAGGGTAGATTTATCAAACTTAACAAACAAAAAATCAACTTACATTCGTCTTAAATCCATAAATTCCATGCCATGTATTTTAAGATACAGAAATGTGATATTGTATATTTCCGTTTGGTTTTTATCCTTTTACAAGCGTTTATAAGTTTTGCTTAATAATACTACAGTACTACTAGTAGTAATGATAAATAATGATGACGATTGTGATTATGACAATAGATAATAATGTTAATAATATTAAAAACTGTGCTAAACGCGATAAAAAAACTTGTGATTTGTTGATCAGAATTATTATAGGAGTTAAGCTTAGTATAGTTTGGCTTAAGTTGTCCTGGATATTAATTAGACATGGTTGCCGAAAATCCCTGATAAACGATGATCATGAGAAATTTGTTGGCGCTTCATTTTGACTATATAATTTTACTATAAAAAAAATCCCTGATAAAAGATCATGAGGAATTTGTTGGCGCTTTATTTTGACTAAAAATAGTGATGTGATGTTGATGAATTTTACTACAGGTGTCATTTCTGGCCCTTATAGGTACTATTTCCTGAAATACGAAGTGTCTCCCCACCCCCACCTCTCAAAACAGATCTGCACCCTTCCCTGGTATGACATTAAACGCCATCCAGTCGGGATTCGAACATGCGACCTCTCACTATCAAGGCGAGTAGCAAACCCATTAGACCATGGAGACCTTAAGGATTTACGACCAGATCTCACCCCAGGGCATTTTTCGTCATAGAACTGACTGAAACGTGGAGCAATGGTTAGCTTTTAAGTACCAAAGTATTTGCTTAATATAATAACTGCTCAAATCGCAACATGTTGTAATAATCGGGATTAGAAACTGCATTCTCTCGCTATCAAGGCGAGTAGCATATCCATTAGACCAAAGAGACCATAAGATATCGGCGACGATCTGTTCCCACCACCCCAACGACCCCCACTATCTCTATACAACTGGCTGTCTCATGCGAGATGTTGCAGGTTCGAATCCCGCCAGACACTTTTCATGCAACTGAAATAAAGACACTTTTCTTGGATTACCTATGATTGATACAATTATTACAATATGTTCCTATTCGAGCACTGTTACTATTAATCTATTTTTGATATTGTGTTTACGGTGCTACACACTTATTACACTTATTTTAATATTATTTAGTATGATTTCCCAACTGCGATCTATAGGTTTTTATAGCTCACCCAGAGCTCCACTATGTGAGCGTTTCAGTTTAATTAATTCCAGTGCAATCTTCAGGCGACACAATCATTGTTTAAATGACGCACTGGCCTGTGCCATGACGAACGAAATAATTTTCAAAGAATTTATCCAGGGTACAATTTAATTCCAACAAGAAATTGAATGTTTTAAAAATATTGTTTTGAAGGTTTACATGGCGAAGTAACAATGTGTTATTGCTTGCGGTACACCGCGTATATAGTCCTGAAAAGAACATTGATTATGTTGAAAATGTCTCGACGTTTCAATTGAGTTGGTCTTTAGGGGAATAATATACTCTGATGACGATTGAAGCAACTCAACGTCGAGACACTGAATTTAATGTTTTAAATATTTATGACTTTAACAAAGCGCAATTATATATTTATATATCGATGACCTTAAAATACTCTCCCTCTAACATTGGCTTTTTATTTCGAAAAGAATTAAAATATCATACTCATTATAATAGATTTTCATCCAACAAATATGCAAATTGTAATTGGCAGGGATCATCGGTCGAACTCCAAAGGCCAAAGTTCCTGAAAATATGCGTTTTTTACGTTCTGTGTAAGTTAATTAAAAAATACCGGTAGGCCTATATTTTAAAAGGTACCGGTACATTTTTTTATTGGTGAGAAATAGTCGTAAAGGGCAACATATCATGTCTGTAAAAGGGGATGTCATGGTTGCTCTGTAGGTAAACCCAAATACCCCCAAAAACCCCTTAACAATTGCTTTGAATCTATACGTTAGCTAACTGACTATTTTATGCGCTTATGCTCAATGATGGGGGATGGGGGTTGGGAAGCGGTGAGGTGAAAAGCTCCCTATAGAATCTTAAAACAGTTTGAAAATAAAAATAAAATTAGTTCAGTTTCCACCATAGTTTACAATTGTTAACTCCAGTTTTAATGATAGCAATGAACACAATGTCTGATATAAAAATAAATTTAATTGAAAAAAAAAATGCTCTAATTTTCTTGACAATTCCTGACAACTGAGTTATATACCTAAGGCGTTTCTGAATGTTGATCTAGATTCGAACACCATGGGGTAGGACGAACGACTCTTCTGGTATTATCGCTTGATCATTTCATATCGTATTTCATTTACCGTACCCTTTTGGTGTGGGTATTTATTTTTTATTTTTGTCCATAAACATTAAGAACCCACAAAAAAATTTAACCGATTTTGTATCACGACCCACATTCTTTGCAGCCAATATATAAATTATATGCAACACTCGCCTTCATTGCGAGAGGTTGCATGCTGAAATTCCTCCAGGGGCACTCATTACAAAGAGCTTGGTTGAAGATTGTAGAAGCATTAAGTTCATATTCAAGCGATGTTATTATTTTATTATGTCTATAATAGATATGTATGAACATACATATACTGTATCCTCTTTACATACATCGGACATACTTTTTCATACAAATAAGGAGCTTTTTCGTTGAAGAGCTAATAATTTACACAATTTTAACTTCGGTTGTTCTTATATTATTTGAGCACTGTTTCTGTTTGCATTTTAATAATATTTTTTAACTTTTAATAGTTTTGTATTCCTGTGAATTTTGTAAATCTACTAGTAAATCAGTTATTTTTTACTGCTATGAGTTTTGATAATAATAAAAAGAATGAATGAATGAATGATTAATTCTCTTATTTACTGTCCATATGCTACAAAGGCACGCCACAAATTTGATCTAATGTTTATTTACTACAGGCCTAACTCTCTTCTTCAACCAGCTGGAGATCTGTCGGGCTTACTAGCCCACTATGTGAAGGCGTATGGAAAGGCAGTACCAAAATCGATATTTAATAGTCACTGATTAAGACAACATTTAGGGACTGGGACCCATATGGTAACGGGAGATTGAGTGAGAAAGAGAGAAACAGAGGCAGAGACATATAGACAGAGAGACACATTTTCATACAACTGAACATTTCGTTGAGGAGATATGCTTGATATATCGAGTTTAGATCAATCTAAAACCGAGTAAGTATCCAGAGTTCGAAGCAAAACAAACTTTTTATATAACTCATAATTTCACCCTTTATTAAAATTATTTCATCTAGATTTACAAACAAAAAATCCCAGATATACAAAACCAATAATCAATAGTGTACATACCGCCGGTTCAGGCGGTTCTATGAATAGAGGCTACCAAAGCTGGCAGTTCCGAGGTTCAGGATCCCCCATTTTCAGAAAACTTTGCCCCATATAAATAAATAAATAAATACAATAAATACAATAAAATAACCAATGCCTAGATTATAATCGTAAATAAGGGTCCGAAATCTAAATGGATGGTATTTCTCTTATAAACTGTACCAAAATGGTTAAAGTAAGAAAAATTGTAATGATGTTTAGAAATCCCCAGCGAGACAGATAATATGCATGCATTGCGATTTTCAAACAGTTCTGTGATTGGAGAAAACGAGTAAACTAATCTTTCGCACGCTATGGAGGAAAAGTTTAAATGAAATTTATTCGGTAACTTTGTGGTTATGAAATTAGATCAGAGACTAGGAATTTGGAATAAGAAGGAAATCTTACTCAGACCGGGGGTTGGAGGGGTCTACATTAGCTAAGCCCCAGGATGTTTTTGAGGGGGAACAGAGAGATCAGAGAACCGAGACCAGCTCTAAAAATCAAAACAGACCTTGGCCTGACTTGTTTTCGTACGTCCGGTCTCTGTTTTCGTATACTTTGGTCACTGTTTTTGTATGCGTAATCTGTTTTCACAGTGTGTAGGTCTTTATTTTTGTATCTCGTTCTCTGTTTTCCTATGCCTTGTCACTGTTTTCGTATACTTGGGTCTCTGTTTTCGCATGCATGGGTTTCAGCTTTCTTGATATTTTAGGTTGATGTCGGTGGGGGGGGGGGGGGGGGGGGGGGGGGGGGGGGGGGTGGATGCGAGCGCCCATTTTTGTCAATCTGGAACCCCCACAATTTTAGTCTCTATTTTCCCATGCATGAAGGTATCAAAATAATCCTTTTTCCTACTTGATAATTTCGTATGTCATGCACGAAAATAGAGACCCATGTCTGGGAAAGAGAAACCCAGCATACACCTCAAAACAGAGACTACAGGTATGTAGGCCATACAGATTAAGGCTGAAAATTCATACTAGATGGTATGCCTTAAAACCTCAAGGTGCACCCAACTTTAAATAACTATATAAAGAGACAAAGCTACGAAAAATACACTTAGGGCCTAATACTGAAAGAAAAACTGTGTCAGACGTAAAATACAGTAATGAGAACCAACTTACTCACCATTTGTGACACGGTGAATTACGCAGATTTCTAAATATGAAACTGCCGGGTTTCAACGATTGTCGTCCTTGTCATCAAAACAGATGAGACTGTAACCCTATTGCAAATCCATCAAACAAGCTCCTGGCTAGAAGTATTTCAACAGCCAGATATTTTCTTCAAGGATCCCTCGACTCTTCTTTTTGCATATAGCCTGTTCCATTTCCGACGTTTGAGCTATGAAGTATATACAGAAGGTTGACGATCTTAAGTAGCCAGAATACCCGGGGCCTGACGGTATACCCCTGCTAGTAGGCCTACCTAAAGAGTGTGCGTTTAACTGTAGCCAATCCGTCATTTTACACTTCGCAGGGTCAAATTCTTTTTCACAATGAAAGGTTGTTATTGTTGTTTCAGTACCAAAACTGTGTCCACCCCTTAAGATACATTACGACCACTTTACATTTACGTCCTTTTGATATAAAATACCCAATCATTCAATTACTAACTTTTTACCAAGACATAGACACTTTTTTTTTTAATAAACAATTTTTATGACGTTTCTTCTGAATAGTTGTAGATATCAATAGCTAACGAAATTTGGCTGGCAGAAGAAACGTCCTCAGTTGCAGATTCAGAAATTTTAAATAGAGGGGCCCAGAGAGGTATTTCACAGACGGAGGGTGTATACCAGCTCAGCCCCACCTTGCTGAGGCAAGAAAATGTATGATTATGGCACGCTTAGACTAAAAAAATTGGTATAGGCCTAATTACCTTTTTTTGCTAAATTTTCATTTCATTTTGAAAAATATAGGGAGGTCCGGCCCAGCTGGGCCCAATGCTGTAGCCAGGATTTTCGAACAGTGCGGAACAGTATCAGGGTGGACCCATTTTACGTGTGGACCCACTTTACGCAAAAATATGAAAAATCTGGTCCCATTTTTAAAATTTTTTATCCATTTCAAGCAAAATATGAGAAATATGGACCTATTTTTCAAAAAGTAGACAAACGTTATGCATAGAATTACATCATTTGAACCCATTTTAAAAAATGTGAACCCATTCTTTATGGACCCATTTAAAAAAACATGGTGTGGAACTGTCCCACTAGCTGGCTACGGCATTGGCGGGGCCTCTTGAATCCGACACTGGTCCTGAACGTTAATCAAATGTTGCTTAATTGATTGACGATTTACCGAACCCACACCACATACGTGTACGTGTACATGAAACCATTACCAGTGGATAAACAGTAGAATCTGTGTACCACGCAGTACACCTGACAAGTTCATTCTGCATATTTTTTGAAGCCCAGGACTATAAACACATTTCTGCATAATTATGTGCCTACTCATAAAATGAGGAATTTTCCTAAAATACGAAACATGAGACTACCACTTCACTTCCTATGCACGTTTATCAGCATTCTTTTACGGGTTGTTAAAATAAACGTCAAAACACTTATTCGTTTTAGCAGTATAGGTTACACCATCAATTTCTACAGTACATGGTGAAGCAGAATGAATTACATTTATTTACTAGCGTCTAACTTAAGTAATGTCTATCAACTGTATTGCTCATATTACCTATTTCTTTAAACCATGAAATGTTACACCCATAGAGCACCCAAAGTCGTCGCATCCACTAAAATCATTCATTCACATCCTTATTTATACATTAATTGAATCTAGTGGTTGTTCACTGTATCGTAATTGCATCAAAGAAAGAGTATTAATGCCCATACACATTAGGCCTTACGACGAATATAGAACTCGCTGGCCTCCTTTAAAACGCACATACAAGTATACGGGAGCTTAAAGGCAAATTCACGATGAAAGAAGTACTTCCACCACTTTCAATTAGGGCATAAAATTTAGGAACCATTAAAGGCAAACGTGCGAGGGAAATGGGCTTAATACTTGCTTTATATGGTATTGCCACTGATTTTTTTTTTAAATTCTAATCATGACAATTACAACACTACACATATCTACAGGGTCACGTCAAAGAAATGAACTTAATCAGAGATAAACGAATAGCTAAATCTATCACTTGCATACTTTAAATGTTCAGCACTTATATCATTTCAGGAGATTTGCTACAAAATAGACCACTAATAATATTTATATCCTGTTGCCCACCTTAAATAAACTCCGACGGGGGGGGGGGGGCGATGCAGCCGACGAGGGGTCAAATTTCGCCGACGAAAGCAATGTGGGCGTGGTCAAGCTTTGATTAAAAGGTTTCGAAAGTGGTCTGGGTTTCAAAGGCTTATTTCATCGATTTTAGAGTCTACTAATAAGTAGAAAGTACATTCCATAAATATACATGTATTTTTTTTTCCTTCTCCCGACGGGTCCAGTACTGCGTTCAACGCGTACATAAGCCATTATTGCACGAGAGACCGACGGCTTTACGTCTCATCTAAAACGTGCGCTATTAAACTAAAAAAAAATCAACTCTTAAACTAGAACACTAAAAGGTTAGGAATGAACCGGGCGGGAACCAAGGTTGCATACAAATATCCATGATTCAGCGCACACGCAGTTGCTACTGCTACCCTACCGATCTAAACTGGTAATGTGAGCTGTATTAGATCCCTGGTTAGACCATGTATAACTGTTTTTAAAAATGTGAACCCATTCTTTGTAGACCCAATAGAAAATTGTGTGAGACTGTCCCAATTGTCCCAATAGCTGACTACAGGATTGCCAGCATGCTACTAGAAAATATACGCAAATAGTACAATTCTCAAAAATCGAGGGCAGGTCAAATTACTCACACACTACTTATAAATGTATACTGACGACATCACAGTAGGTCTTCGAAAATTAAGCAAAACGATGAGTTTAAAGATGTACCGGTAGCAGAAAATATACAGTTCCAACCTCCATCATATTTACGTTCCGTGATAAGAGTATATGTACATCTCTTTTTAGTTTTATGGAACGAATGGTTGCCTTCCAGAATTAATCTACATATTGTCTAATGAAAATATTACGTATTATATGACTACCTAAAATTAAATGATTATTGATAAATTAACATCCTAATAAACATAGGGCCTACATCATACTCATTGGTCACGATTTTCTATATTTTTTATGAACAAATTACGATCATGCACGGTATTTCAAATGCTAGTCTAATAAAAAAAAAAATATGAAAGGCGTTTGTGAAACACCGCTTATAAATAAACATGAAAAGGTTTATTATTAATGTATTATTAGTGTACAAAGTTGTTTTAAATAATTTGCCAGCATGTCTGCAAACTGTAACATTCGTTACGTTATATTAGGGTGGCTTTGAACGATTTTTTGCAAATTATAAAATATTTGTCTGGTAGGTATAATTTCCATCTTTAAGAAGCAGGATTGTGGTCTGGGGACTTCGGAGGTCAAATTTTTATTAAGAAATATGTAGTAGGATGTATTGACCTTAATGTTATAATAACTTATAAGAGCTCGGTACACTGTATAAAGGCCAACTCAGACAGCGTCGGCCGACGCAGCCCGACGCGATTTGTTGTCGCGTCGGGTCTGTGTGAGTTGAACGCAGACGCGATGGTGTGCGTCGGGGCAGTCGCGTAGTAGAATATTAAACATGTTTAATATTTCTCACGACGGCTTAAGACTGTCCCCGACGATAAATCGGGTCGGGCTGCGTCGGCCGACGCTATCTGAGTTGGCCTTAAGAAACGTGGGTAAATAAAGGCCAACTCAGACAGCGTCGTACGACGCAGCCCGACGCGATTTGTTGTCGCGTCGGGTCTGTGTGAGTTGAACGCAGACGCGATGGTGTGCGTCGGGGGCAGTCGCGTAGTAGAATATTAAACGTGTTTAATATTTCTCACGACGGCTAAAGGCTACGTTCAGACCTGTGAGATACGCCAGGCGTACGTTAATCCACGGCGTAACTAGCGAGATGTCCAGACTGGGCGATTAATGAACGCTAGCGTAAGTATTCGCGCGAAATATTCGTATTCGTAATTCGCGCATTTTATTTTCTGTTTACATCTAGGTTTATTTTGATTGGTCAAATCTTGGCTGAGTTCAAAATCACCGATGCGTGACTGTCGTAAATCAGTGGCGTACGCTAATCTGGGGTCTGTTGCTGGATTACCGTACGCCAGTGATTGCGCGATAACACTGGCGTTCGCTACGCCGCGCACGAGTTCACATCACTCGATTAACGTTACGCTAGCGTAAGTCGTTGTGTCTGAACATAGCCTAAGACTGTCCCCGACGATAAATCGGGTCGGACTGCGTCGGCCGACGCTGTCTGAGTTGGCCTTAATACAAATGATGCTAATACATAACTCAAATTACATATTGTTGAAGCAGCTCTGGGGAAATTACTGAAATAAACTAAATTTACTGTAGTAAACAATTCACTCTAAATCAATAGGTTCTTCGAAACTGAATAGCCTGTGAAAAATATATCACCAGAACTAAATGTCAAATGATATTATATTTCACATATTTGTGACATTTTTTCGGGTGTTTTTGAGAAGTCTTATACAGAAGTATTTTTTCGAGTAAAAAACAGTGGCTGTAGGTACACCAGTCGGGTTCCTATCTGATTGAATGTTATTGTTAAATCCAATCCACATATTGAATGTTATTGTTAAATCCAATCCACACATTACATCCATATAGAATTAGGTATTCTTTTCAGACTGGTCTAACAATGTTTTCAGGTAAACTCACTTATCAACGGTCTTCGAAAAGCATCGAAAACGCGGTCCGAATCTCGTTTCGGAGCCGATTCATCTAAGACAACTTTTTTTACCTTTCTTTATTGTTTCATCATCAATCATACTATCGAAAACTTTATTTGGACTCCCTTTTTGCCAAATATAACCATATATATATATACATATATATATATATATATATATATATATATATATATATATATACATATATATATATACATATATACATATACATATATA
>NW_022727891.1:1091127-1095671 GCF_011630105.1 Anneissia japonica
TTGAAGTTTAATATCGTCATTTGTTGTTGAAAAATATGTGAGTACGCTGCTCACTGGGACCTTTGGTAAGATAACGTCCCATGCCCCAAGATGCATAGATTAAGTGGGAGTAAGCGGGAGTAATGCCTATCCCAATGACCCATATATTTTTAGGTACACTGTACTCGTAATATGTTGTTTTTGTCTATGGTATTTTCTGTGTTGTTTTGGGAGATAATAGCACAGGATGGCTCTGCAATAAATGATTGAATGCTATTGACAATGTTCTCAGAAACTTGGATATACACAATGTTTCGTTAACTTTTCCAGTGTTATGGACAGAGCAGAGGTACCGTAATCAATGGTGTACCGCTGTAGTTTCTTCTAGTTTATTTCCAGTAACAGTGCATCAAGAAATGTGTGCTATTGTCGTTACCCCCGCTGCTGTTGGTAGCAGTATCGTACCACTAAATCAACAATTCCAGTGCGATGCAAATCAATATTTCCAATTGCTACACTACATTTTGCCGATAACGCTTTCAAGTTTAGTTTATTTGTTGTTATCAGAACACATGATTTTCCCCCTTGTTTGTGCCCCCATTGGACTTCAATCGGAGGCCCATGTGGCCATACGGCGCCAAGCTGTCGCTTGCTACAGACATAATAATGCTCAGTTTGCTCAGGAGGTATTGAAATGAAAATCATTTGAAAGGTCTTTCAGAACACTCACTGCGTTCCTATGACCTAATTTATCGTTTCGCCTACCACGAAATATTAAAATACTAAATGATAGAGAAACCACTCAAAACGTCCAAACCAAATCAAATTCGTTTATTTTTAGTGGACTTTTTTTTTCCATGCATCCCCTATCCAAGCTATGGGCCCGCTTCGATTGTATGTCTCCATCACCCAAATTGTGGCACCGCTTTCCCGTATCACTATCATTATAACACTATTCCCCAAGTCCCACCAATCTGTCATAAAGACAGAGATCCGCCCATGATTCTAGTATCTGGTAGGTCTTTTCATATTCTGCCTTTAAGCATCAGAACGGTGAAAGAATTGACAAAATATGCCATTTTTTTTATTTTAAAGGCGGGAGTTAAGTGTAATTCAACAAAACATGCCATACTCCACCATATTTTATAAAAAGATATTCGTATATTATAGTCCTTATCACGCACAACACGTTTTATTGATTATTTCAACGCATGGCAACTCATAAATTTTGTTATATACTGTACTTTATATTGATTTGTGTTTTTAAATTAATTATCTTGCACTTCATTCATTGAAGAAGCATCCAAATTCACGACATTGATAATGAAGAAATCTTGAATAATTTATTGTTCTACCACTTTTGCAACATATTGTAATGTTCACACAATTTAAAATAAAAAGTAGATTATTTGGTCATTATTTTGAGCCATGGTACAGCAGGCCTACTTGCAACATCTGTCCAGATAGGCCTAGTATTTAGGCCCAAATACTAGTGGTTTATGGGCCCAAGCACTTAGGGATATAGCAGTGGCGTAACCTGGGGACACTCACGGTGCACAAGCACCCTTTTTTTGTTAAAACGTAGTAAAAATAATAGTAAATGTATGGAAATAAATGGTACCGGTAAGTTACTCTGGACGTTAACAACCAGTTTATAGTCATAGCCATCGATGTGCTCTGCGTCCCTCTTTTGCGCCTTGCGTACAGCTTTAGTAGCCAAATTATTTCTATTCAGCAACACCTCCAGCACTTTTAAAATCCTAGATACGCCACTGAGGGCCTATTCGTTCATCATTCAATCACATCCCTCCGCCCCCTACCCAACTCATTACCAACCATAATCAATTATAAACATCATATGTATCTATATATAAACACTCTAGTTTCTAAAGTTCCATACCTTTACATAAGGCCTAAAAATGGTTTGTTTTCCCTCCAGCGCACGCCCCTACCTCACTGAAAAATAGGGGGGGCGGGGGCGTTTAGGTCTAAATTCATTGCAAAAATTTGATTATGGTTATTGTTATTCAGTCTGATCAACACCCTGTGAAAAACAAATAGTGCGACATGCTTAATTGCAAGCATGCATTGCGATTTAATATGTTAAAAAAAAAAAAAAAACTTTTTTGCGCCCGCCCCTCCTACACAATTTTCAGTATTAAAGGGCAAACAATTTTTTAGGCCGAATAATAATTTTTTTTTTGTATATTTTTGTTTACTTTTAATATAATAATGATATGTGTATTTCATATAGCGCTCCACACTTAAGTCTCAGCACTTTGAACCTCCTCAGGTATCCACTTAATACTCCTGGGTGGAGAGACAAACGTGGATAAAGTGTCTTTGTCTCTTCCACAGTGAGGCTTTCAAACACCCTCCCACTTGTTGGGTTAAGAATCCGAACCACAACCAGCTAGCCAACCACTTTCACTTCTACACAATAATTTATGTTTGTATTCACAAACATGATTTTATGATTGCAGCTACAGACTCGTCATAGTATGTTCAAGAAAATTAATTGATTATCGTTGTCATACTCTCGTGGTCAAATTAGTTGACAATAGCTTCAAAGATCCGCATTTTACGATCAGTCAATAGCTACTGTAAAGAAATCCCTGTATTGATAACCACTGATCTTTAAATGATATTGAGGGAACAAATGTATAGGAGGGATTTTAGAGTTATGATGATATCCAACCCCAAGGGAAAATGAGTTTTCTTTCTTATTTGAGGAAGATATTTTTAGCTATTTTTATTAAATGCATGAAAACAATTAGTAGGCTACTAATGCATTGTATACGTGTTTCATATCTGGCGATTTGTACAATGTGATTACGGATCTTTCAAATTAGTGTCAAGGAATTTAAACTCGAATTGGTGGGAATTTAACAAAATTGTAAAATCCACGATCGAAGAATCGGCAGCCATATTAAAATAAATACCGTAAATAAATAAAATCGAGTGGGGGCAAGGGTCTGGAGGGAGGAGGCTATTATTAAGCCAAGAACTAGTCACATAGATTATCACCTCATTTCACGCTGGTTTGAACTCTTACAACTTCTTTAGGATTTTATAGGTCGTTCACAAGAGGGTTAAGCCACTGTTTCTAAATCCCCGTGAAAATCCCCCATCAAATTACATAATAGATAAAATATCACAAGTTTAGATGGTGTTTTGATCATATTTCTGAACTTTGACTTCGAATCCTCCTCTCATTTTCATATCTCCATGATGGTGGTCATATAGATCTGAGGTTGGTCTCACATTGGGTTAAATATGGACTGCTGTTTAATAACATAGAAATTAAACATTAATTTGGGCCAAAAAATGACAGAAAATTTCAAATTTCTGACACTGCTTCAAGTTAACCGGACTTTTTGAAACTTCTAATTGCTAGTAGCAGACTTGACTTTGGCATCAAATTGCTTAAAACAGTTTAACAAACTGATAGACAGATGGATTGATAAACTGATGGAGCCGGGGAGATAAACTGATGAAGTGATAGGTCGATAGACGGACTGGTCTATTGATAGACTGAAGGATTGATATATTGATCGATCGCTAGACTGATGGATTGATAGACTGATGGATTGCTAGACTGATGGATTGCTAGACTGATGGATTGATAGACTGATGGATTTCTAGACTGATGGATTGATAGACTGATGGATTGATAGACTAATTGATGGATTGATAGACTGATGGATTGCTAGACTGATGAATCGATAGACTAATGGATTGATAGTCTAATCGATAGACTGATGTATTGATAGACTGATGGATCAATAGTATGATGCATTAGTAGCCTGATGGATCGATATACTGATAGATTGTTACAGATGGTTCGACAGACTGATAAATTGAGACTGATTGATCGATATACTGATGGATTGATTGGCTGATGGATTAATAAACTTATAGACTTATAAGTTGATAGACTGATGGGCTAATAGACTGGTGGATTGAGAGATGTCTTAAATTACCTTTAATGGGCTCAAACCTTCTGGAAGGGGGTAAAATTATTTTTCGTCACTAGTTTCCAGATTAAAATAACCAAATTAATGAGGATACCATAGCTAACATTTATTTAGATATTAAAAAAACAGAGGGAAGAATTTAAAGTAATGGTTTTGTGACCTTACACAAACTGTCTATGTTAAAAGGTTAGGCCTAGTTATTATCTGTTCACCTACGTTTGGCACATTCTTATAGGGTGGCATTTTCTTTTTATGAACGAAAACAATTATTACTAATGCATTGTCCAAGGCTGTTTCACTTTTGGGAATTTGTAAAATGCTATTGCGGATCTTTAAATTGTCAACAACTCTGAGCTAAAAATACTAAATGACAGGAATTAATCAGACAACCTGATGATGACGAATTGATAGCTTGTCTTAAAGAAATGAATATATATATATAAATTTTTTAAAAAAAAGCTCAAATACATAAGAACATGATGGTATAAAATTGAAAAAAAACATATCAACGAAAGTAGTCTTACGAAAAAAAAAGGTCTCTGGTGGAAATCGAATGTGCAAACTCCCGCTATCGGCATACCGGTTTAT
>NW_022727891.1:1095757-1098342 GCF_011630105.1 Anneissia japonica
CTTCTGGGGTCTATGCAGACGACTTAACCAGCTAGGCCATTGAGACTTTGTTGGGAATTCAAATCCGATTGAAGCACCTAATTCTTTCTCAATCATGCGTATTAGACAGCACTAGTCATTGATGCATGGCAAATAACAGAGATCAATATGATACGCCCTCTTCTTAGCAATTTACGACAAGACAAGATATCTGGTGTAAATAAAGGCCAAAAAAAAATAAAAAATGTTAGTTTGTCCTCCTCCACCCGCCCCTAACTCACTGAAAAAAATAGGGGAGGAAAAATAAAAAAACTTAAAAAAAGTTTTTTCTTTACAAAATGGGATTTAATTTATCTTTATTTTTTGCCAGATGCCCTACAAATCAGTCTGAAGTTGTTGTCTGATGCAAGATATTGCTATTCTAGGCCTCTTTGGGTTATTTTTAATAAATTCCATTTGACAAAGATACTGTTCACTCATGTTTCCTTAACAGCTTTAATAGGAATTATTGCAAGAATCTTAACAACACACATTTAATATAGGATTATAATCTTTCTACTTTTTTTTGTGGCAATGATAAAAAAACAGAATGATAAGTCTATTATATTATGCTGCCCATTTATGGAATGCTTATTATAAATAATATCAAATGTGCTTAGTAATGTTGACCTAAAAATAATGCTCTCAAAAGAATTTACTATCTGTTTGTACTAACAATTGTTTCAAAAGTGTAACAGTTGTGTGTTTATGCAACAATTGCTAGTATGGGCAAATATATACAATTGTAATACCAATGTAGACATTTTATTTTTACTACAAATTGCAAGATGCCAGTGGCAAATTCAAGGGTGCCATTCCTGGCCATCTAAAGGTGCCATAATCATGAATTTTCTTTCCTCAGCCCCTACCATGGTGGGGCTGAGGTGGGTGGACCCTCTATCTATGAATGTCCTTCCCTAAGCCCCCTCTATTTAAAATTCCCGGATCTGCCACTGGATGCATCTCAGTATTTCGAACTAGCTTAGAAATTAATACATAAATAAATTATTTAATAGACAGGCATTAAGATTGTAATCAGCATGTATTGAAAACATGCTGCTAAAAGGCAAACAACTTGCTTTTTATGAAACAAAAATAAACAATAAAGGTTCTACACAGCAAAAACCGAACCCCTCCACTTATCAAACATTGAAGATATTTTGTACAGTTTATTATGATTAAGAAACAAAATATAATTTAAAGTGTCTGTATACATATTAATTGCTTCATATGTACATTAAAAAAAATTAATCTTCAACATTCAGATATCTGACTTATTTACTTTAACAATGACCGGTGCTCCCTTTACAGGCGATGAAACGGCCGTGGTAGTGAGACGTAAGTTATCACGCACAAAATTCCGTTGTTTACCCCTCTTAAGCGGCACATTATGTGGTCCTGCAATCGGCTTTTGCGAATGACCAGAGGGTGGTGTGTACTCTGGAGTTGTTCCAATCACATCGTACGTCCATTGCATTTCAGATGTCTTTAAAAATAATAATTAATTATATTTTTTTAAATGTAAAATTAAGTGAATTCAAATATTACTTAAAGCTAGGCTCTGGAGAAAAATCAACTTTGGATACGTTGTACTACTGATATAAAAAAGAATGGTTCATGAGATACAGATTTTTGAATATTAAAAACTGGGTGAAAATGGTGGCAAAAAAAGAGTGGTTACGTCCCTTTTCCCCCAGTTTCAAATATTCAAGGAAAACCATTTTAGTGTGTTGTAAAACTGATTTTTCTAAGATACAAAAATTTGACGAAAAATTTGGGAACAATTAATGAGATGCAGATTTTTGAATATTTAAAATCTGGGGGAAAAGGGTGGGTAAAAAAGATTGTTATGGCCCTTTTTACCCGGTTTTTAAATATTAAAAAATCTGTACAGTATCTCATTAACCGTTCCCAAATTTTTCTTCAAACACCTTTTTGTATCTTCGAAAAATCAGTTGTACTAGCAAAAAATACCTTTTTTCCCCCAGACACTATGAGGCGCCATCTGTTAACTTATTATTTAGCAAAAATAACATGGCAATTATATATTATATAAAATATTATATATTATATAAAAAATTATATATTATATAAAAAATTATATAATATATAATTTTTTATATATTATATAAAAAATTATATATTATATAAAATATTATATAATATATAATTTTTTATATAATATATAATATTTTATATAATATATAATATTTTATATAATATATAATTTTTTATATAATATATAAAAAATTATATAATATATAAAATATTTTTATATATTATATAAAAAATTATATATTATATAAAATACTATATATTATATAAAATACTATATATTATATAAAAAATTATATATTATATAATATTTTATATAATATATAATATTTTATATAATATATAAGTTTTTTATATAATATATAATTTTTTATATAATATATAAAATAATATATAAATATATAACGAAAAAACCAATGCCTATTTTCCTTGGCCATTTATTGAACACTTGGCGTTTGCCGAGTGTTCACTTATTATTTAGCAAATGTCCTTGATGTGTCTGACCATTTTTC
>NW_022727891.1:1098377-1109066 GCF_011630105.1 Anneissia japonica
CTGACTAATGAGGTCATTTGCTTTTTCAATGGAATTTTAATTATACCGTAAATCACATAGCCTAAAACCTCAAAACAAACTGTTTACATAACCCTATAAAGGCTTGCAGTGTTCATTCAGTAGTACATTTGATCATAGGGAAAGTAAAAAATAGGAAAAAAAAACATTTTTCTTTAACTTTTATATAAAAAAAATATATTCTTATTCAAGAATTGTTTTCAGAAAATTTGATATTTTTCAATAATCTTCCTTCTTACCGTTACCACAAATGTTAAGTTATATATTCGTATATACAGGTCAGGAATTAAATTCATAATACATTTATAATGTATACACACATTCATGTTTCTCTATAAATAGTGAACTGTGGTCGCTAAATAAATCGTTCGCAAATCGTTCGATAATAAAGTAGATTGTTTCCAAAGAGGTTTACTAAAACGATTTTTTATATATTCATCGGCCATAACGAACATTGAACTCTATAAAAAAGAACCGATCTCCCAACTTAATAATAGGAATATAATCAGTTGTATTAATAATACGATAAAAAAGATATAGTGACTATGCTGTAATTACTATGATAATGAAAACTCTGTTACGGTTTATTTATTTCGAGTTGCGTGGGAAAATCCATGATAATGTTTCTAGAAAAAATCAGCTGTGGTTGCAGTTGTGTAATTAACTTTTTTATATTTAACTTTTATAGTTAAATAAGAATCTTTGGAATAAGTAAGAATCTTTGGAAAGACAGATTAAAGACCAAAGAGTACCAGGGAAACCTCCTTGTTCGTAATTTTTGGAAGTCTAGTAATAAACAGTGTTCGTTTTATATGAGAATCGATAAAACCACCGCCATGATAAAACTGTATGCTACGCCAACAAAAGTAAATTTTGTCAACAAAGCATAATATAGTAATACAATTAACAATTTTAAAAAATTTTTATTATTGTTGATTAGTTGTAGTACAGGAACTTGAATTTGCTTGTATTTTTTAAGGGTCGTTTAGAAAATGCAAACATTTTCACAAACATACAGATGATATTTGGGAGCGACTCCTTACAAACAGTTTAATCTCTTTATATCTACACATTATGTCAGTGATTGTGTAGATGTGTGCTTCAAATTTAGTTAAAATTGATAATTATATAATTAAAGTTGAAAACAAAACTCTTGTGTGTGCCGCCGTTCCAAAGGCGATACCTCCTTGCTCGACCAAAGTAAATGAATAAATAAGGAATACTGTTACGTTTGTTGTATGTTTTTAAATTTTTTTTTAAACAGTGATGGTTACAAAAACAAAAAAATTACTAGGTGTGAAAAATGTCAATTGCTCATTTGGCAAGTTACACTCTGTATTTCAGCTACTTACGGAAATCGGTATATTATAATTTGATTTACTTTTATATATTTTTAAATAAAATGAAGTACAGTATTGACAAATTCAGTTTATTTCCGATAAATATCATAAAGTTTAAATTTCTGTATAGTATTTTGAATAAATTGATTCTAATTGGTAATCTCGTATTTTGCGTGTTGTTTATTTTTCATTGCCTAAATTAATTCAGTTAATTCTGGTTTTCAATGTAGCATTTTTACAGTAATTTCAATTAAAAAAAAAAAAAACATTTTATTATTAAAAGTTTTAAACTGTTTTAATGATTAACTATAAAACATCACTATTCTCTGTTCTCCACGAGTGCTACTCAGATTGAGGATACTGGCCTATATAATTTACATTCACCCCACAGTTAATAAACAAATAATTAAATATTTAGTTAAACACAGACGAGGCTTGCTAACTAGGAGATTGTCTTGTTTAATTTATTACCGTATTGCACATCAGACTTAACACAACTACACATGAGTACGAAAATGTTTATTTTTATTTATTAAGTAAAATACTTTAAAGTTCTTAAAACTATAACTCTATTAGAACATACCGCCGTCAACACATTCCTATACCTCCCGAGTCAATTAATTAAAAAATCATCATCTATTGATACATTTGTTCATAATGATTTTTAGTCATGAGAAGAACACTGGATCATGCCACGACTGAACCCCGCAGACTGAAAGTTAAGGTGGTATAAGCCCATTAGCCACATGTTATACACTAGGCTCAGAGTAGTCAACGTGTGTCCACTCCAGCAAAAAAAAATTAAGACTGCCAATCTTCAAAAGCAGGGGTGAAAAATAACCTCCTACTATACCAATTTTTTGTAAGGAAGTAATTAATGTATAGGCCGATAATGATATACTATTATTTTTGTTGCCAAAAGGGGTTACAACAATGACAGACCTTTTGGCCTTTATGTTGTGCTTTGTATATCATCCTGTTCTATTCTGTTTTCCATTATTGTAGTGTATGTAATTTGTAAAATGTTTTTGATATAGGCCTAATGACTATAAAGATTGACAAGGCTCATGCGGAAAATGAGGATATTACATTTATAATTATTCATTTTGTATTATGAATGTCATTATCAATATCATCATCTGTTTGCATAGACGACGTTAGTTAACGTGCCTCTATTATCAGATTCCATCTCTTCCTATCAGTGGCCAACTCCTTCACGTCTCGTTTTTCAGCTGTGTTTAAGTTGATTCAAGACCTTATTTATTGTTTGTATAAACGTGGATTTTGGTCTTCCTCTGGTACTTTCGACTTTCCGGTGGTCTTCATGAAAAGCTCGTTTGACAGATGTATGATCGTCTGGTAATCGGACGTACTAAATGCCCTAACCATTTCATGCGCCTTTTCATAACTTTTGTCGACCATTTCTTGTCAACGGTCCTTTTATAGAGTTCAATGTTCGTTATTTTAAAACTCGTCTTAGTAAACCTCTTTGGATACAAGACAATCTACTTTATTATCAAACGATTTATTTAGCGACCACAGTTCACTATTTATATTTCTAAATATCAAATTTTCTTGAAACAATTCTTGAAATAAGAATATAAAGTTTTTTATAAAAGTTAAAGAAGATGCAGTTTGTTTTTCTAATTTTAACTTTCTCAATGATCAAATGTACTACTGAATGAACACTGCAAGCCTTTATAGGGTTATAGGGTTAGGTTTTAGGCTATGTGATTTACGGTATAATTAAAATTCCATTGAAAAAGCAAATGGCCTCATTAGTCAGACCATGAAAAATGGTCAGACACATCAAGGACATTTGCTAAATAATAAGTGAACAAACGCCAAGTGTTCAATAAATGGCCAACGAAAATAGGCATTGGTTTTTTCGTTATATATTTATATATTATTTTATATAATATATAATATTTTATATAATATATAATATTTTATATATTATATAATAAATTATATAGATGATAGTGATGATGATAATAATTATGATTCTAATGATGATGATGGTAACAATGATGCTAATGCTGCCGGTGTTGATAAAAATGGTGGCTAAGATGATTTATTTATGACGATAGAAATACAATAGTAAAAGCACCTCACCTGTACAACCAGCTTTGCTCGATATTTTTTGCCATATATCTTGGGAATGAAGGTTAACTGGATCAAAGTTCCCTTTGTTCCCAGCGCCTGTAGCTCACCAGTTTGTGGTGTGACGCTAAATTCCTGGTCGCTTTCAGCCAAGAAGTAAGCGGTGAACATCATTGGATGTCTATTATAAAGAAATAAAGATTCCAATTATGTGCAAAGGTGTTCATTCAAGGATTTATTCAAAGAATTTCTTTGTAGCCGGTGGCTAAATTGTGTAAAATTTATAAAAGAAAAACATACATATGCTGTGCATGATAAAGGGCCTGGATCAATAAAATAATGTGCAGGAGGTGGTACAGCAAAGAGAGGGTAAACTTTAAGGAACACTTGCAGATTGAACAAATAAAATATTTTAATGTAAGAATAGATCATTAAATGCTCCCTAAAAGTTCAATGTCTACCTGTTGACTACTAAATGTGTAAATTGCATGTTTTAAAGCAGACCAGCACAACTGTTCAATTCTTCTTTTTTCTCTAATTTATTTCATCTCAATTTCTTTTTTCTTTTCCTAATTTGGAAGGGGGTGGCGGTGGAATCTTTTGGCTTTAACTCCATCTTACTAATTTCATCTTATATTCTTAAACATTGATTAGCACCAGTGGTGGATTCAAGGAGTGCCTGAAGATATATCAGTGGCAGATGAAATTTGAAATAGCGGGGGGACCAGGGAGGAACTTTTAGAGGTGGAAGGTCTGTACCACCTTAGCCTCACCATGGTTGGGAGTGAGGTAAAAAAAACAAACTATAATTGTGGCACCTCTGGATGGTTGGAAATGCCACTCTCAGTCTTAAAATTGTGAATACAATTTTCTTTTTATCTCCATATTTTTTAAACTGACAAATCTAGTCAAGCCCAGGCTGGCAGGGCGCCCACAATCGATGTCAGAGACACATTATGCTGTTATGTAACAACAAAACCCTTTTTGGTCAGGGTGATAGAGTGAGGACCATATGGGTGGGGCAGTTCCAGGGCCCCTATGGGAAGGGGTTCTGCGGAATGCTGCACGAGAGCGCATAGGCGTTACGCCACTGACCTCACTCTGCCCCCCACCCCACGTTGGACAACTTATCCCCCCAGAAAATATATCCTACAGCCGCCACTGACTAGACCTAAGAGTCTTATTCATGATCTCCTTGGGTTTTGTTTAATATCAACTGATCAAAAATATTGAATCACATTCACTATAAGTGAGATTAATCATTACAGATGTGTGCAGCAAGCTTATGCATTAGCAGTGTTTGTCTGAAGTAAATTTAACTTTTTTTCCTTCAGACACAACATAACCATCTTGACAGATCTATTAATTTCATCTATATACTCATTAGTACCATCTTTGATAAACACACAAATTGCCAAATCATCAGTATACTTTAATCAATCACTTGTAAACCAGGTGGAAAATAAATGAATAAAACACATCCCTGAGAGGCTCTCTGTTAACCATGGATGTTCATGACTTTACATCTTCAATTTTAATCAATTTGGCTTTCTTATTTAAGAAAAAATGAACATGTTAATTTCATACACAGTAAACATTCACGTTAATCAAATTTTTCACCATAATTTGCAGCTGAATAATTTTCTCATAAAGTAACGGATGTAACAGGAAGTACACCTTTGGTATTTCAAAGTGTTCAATGATACTGTGCAAATAACATATCTTTCCAACCCCCTCCCACATGGGGTCATAAAGCATGCCATCATTCTTACTGAACATATATTTCATATAAATTATTCCTTCAAATTTCATGACTGGCTGGTAATCATTGGGTGACACTTTATTAGCCTTAGGCAGAAAGTTACTTGAGCTGTTTTCGCAAAACCAAAACAAACAATTGAAAAAAGATTACCGAACACACGAGTAAGTTAGTCGCTGCAGTATTTCAATTTAACCCAATGGTGTTATAACGTCATTCACAATTTTATTATTTGCCTTACTTTTTGCACAATATTCATTTCCAAAGTAAGCCATGAGTCTATCTGCATGGTGCAGCGTGTATAAAGCAGAGCATGTACTGCATCGTACAACCACTGGCAGGCGAATCCAACTCTGTTCCCAGTAAGCGCTAGACGACGTGAAGCCGTTTACTGATTGTGGGTGGCAGTCTGAATAGATCCTCATTTAAAATAATCCTTGTGCGAGCATCGTGCTATAGCGTTCACCACGGAATGGCGTCAGCTGACGAACGTCTAGCGCAGTGAGTGCCCGACTTAAGGCATTGGGCTTTCAATCAAAAGGTCGTGGGTTCAAGACCGATACTCAACACCATGCTTCTGAATGATTTGGGATGATATTAGTGGTGCTGGACCACAAAGGTAACTAGGTATACTCCCCAGGGAGTGGAGGCGGTTGCACATTGTGCTTCCATAGTGAAAAAAGCGATTTGAGCAGTTCTTAGGAAATGGATATGTGCGCTTTATAAGTCTTATAAAAGAAAAAATAAATAAAATGGATGAAGAATTTTTTTACTTGCATCTGGTGATTTGCTGACCACATGGCCAAATATCTATACTATTTTCGTATTAAGTTTATAGTTACATATCTACTTGCTTCTTGATATATAGGTAATTTATCTAAACTGGCATTTTACAATGATATAGTAATGATGTTCCCTTGTAATAATATCAAAATAATACATTTTTTTAACAGAAATACACTTGATTCACCCAAGGGTGTTTTTCATGAAGGCTGTGCAAGGCCATGTAAAGTAACAAAATACAAGGTATAAAAACAATATCAAGACAAAAGTAACGAGAAAGAACAATGGAATGACATTCCAAAGTAGAATGTTATGTACTGCGCCATGCTTGTTCCTTGTAATAATATATTTTTATTACTGTTCTACAGTTTTCATGTGTAACAAAACATAGAAACAGCGTTAATATTGCATTTATTTTATTACAGCTTCGTTTTTCGCTTTGATGTTGTTATGATAGAATACACTACATTATATTTTTGAATTATTAAAGAACTATAATATCTACATTTCCTCCTAAATTTACAAAAACATCAAAAATAAAAAAGAGGGGGTCAGAACAAAGAGGAACAAGTTCCTACACCCAAAGGCTTTGTCTGCCCATACATACTTTCGAAGAGAAAAGTTGATTCAGTTGTACCATTATTGTTGATTTTAATTAATCTTATACATATCAAACTAAAATTATTTAGTTATATGAATTAATAGTAGATTTATAGTGATAAGTGGTCACATTAATTGGTTAATCAGTGAAAATGTTACCTTTCAGAGTCTTTGTTGTCTGAGTCCGAGCTTTCGCTGTTATCACAACAGGGAACTACCTTACTGGTTCTGTGACCATTCTATGGTTGAACAGTCACGTAACAGCAGGTCACTGAAGATAGCTGGTAGGGTGGGCTTCTGGGTGTGAATCTCAATGCCTGAATGATGCTGTAAGTAGCGTTAAGGCATCAATATAGATCTTTAGTTGTTGTAATTGTATTTCATACTGTATTGCTTTTTTACTTTGATGTATGTCTTTTAACTTTTAATTTCCAGTCCCCAAAGGAGACCAGTCTTGTTGACCGATTTGACCACCCTCTCTGGTTCATAGTTACCAACCTGAGATATTTGAAATGCGTGAGTAACTACAACACTTGATTGGGGGCGGGGCCCCAGGATGTGGTCCCAGGAGGGTGTATGGTCCTAGGGGCATGGTACAGGAGGAAAATCCCCTGGTGCTCCGACGATTCTTGTTGAATTGATTCTCAAATGAGATAACGAAAGCTCTCTAATGACTCAATTTACTGTATGACCATTTTTGTAGTTTTCATAAAACCAATTTCTTCTAATTTTAAATACATTTTACCCCGAATTCGTGATAATTCGTTATCATGCACAGACTTGACAAATTTATGATCATGCATGTGTTTCTGCAAAATGTGTATTTCATCCAGAATCACTTTAAAATGCAGGACCATCCCGCACAATGCTAGATGGTTGGTAAAATATAGTGATTAATAAATAAATGTATTGATAAACAGTGAAGTGGTATAACATAATAATAATAATAATAGTGTAGTTTTATATAGCGCACATATCCATCTAATGTAAGATGCTCAGGGCGCTTGAAATGTGGACTAAGAACTCGACCAATGACTTTCTTCGCCCCTAAGGGTCCCTTCGTGTCTGTGCTACCCGGTAACCCGGTACCAGCAACTCTCGTCGTCCACCACAGGGGCTGTCTGTTCCAGTACACCGGGGTAACCCCCTACTCGTCTCGAAGGATGTACTGGGTTCTTTATAGTGCACACGAGCCATTAGATACACTAGGCCTACGGTTTATAGTCCTTATCCGAGAAGACTTGTTCTACCACCAGAACCATAGGCGAGCGAGCCGTTCGAACCAGCGCCGATATTATGGCTATAGCTTGCGGCGTCCCTGCTAACCGCTCGGCCATTCAACTCACCAACATTCAACATGATTACTACGATGTTAATAATGCACTTTTTGGTTCCTTTTGTAGTTGTGATTTATTACTAACATGATTTATCACTTTGAAAGGTTAAATAAAAGTGTGGCAACCAAATAGCAGGTCTTTTCCCAAACCAAAACAAACTCGCATCTGGCCTAAAACTACCGAATTTACTCATACCATGACAATAATAATAAAATTAATTATATAATGTCATTTTATCAGGTGCACCCATTCATCCCAGGGAGTAGCTCGCAGCACCAGTTTCCCCTTGCATAATGCAGCTGTTGGTGTAATGGCGCAGAGAATGGGAATAGACAACACACTCTATCAACATCTGCCAAAACAATGTACAAAACTACCCTTTTGGGTGTTTATATAATCACTTATAAATATATTTAATAGATTTGATGGGTTTCTACCTAAAGGTTATACACAGAGGAAATCTGCACAGGTAAGCGCTTACAAAAAAAATTATTGCTTTCAAATCCAGCTGTGATCCTCCTCTTGCTACTCAACTAAGTAAATTTATAGTGGTAGGAGTTGTGCAAAGACATGTTGAAACAATAACTTTCATAAATTTAATTTAAAAAGTACTTAAGATAATGTTGAATCAGGTTGGATATTATGTGAAATTGTAGCTTGGTGGTTAAGATGCTCAGTACCTTCCAATCGCAGGGTCCTGGTTCAAATCCTGTAACAGCACAGGATTTTTCTCAGGACTAAAAATATATACTCCCGAGCCTTGTAATAAAGAATTAGTTTATAACACATTACATTATTTCATTATGAGTGTTCCTGAGTATCAACTGACCTTTTCTAGGATAAGATGGGGGTCACCTTATACACACTATACATGAGTATACATATGCCTCCAAAGTACAGGGGCGGATAGCTATAAGCGGTCTTTAGATGGTCTTAACGCTTAGCCGGCTATAATCGTGATGTCACTACTGGTCTAACCAGTTAGCTGTCTTAAATTTTAAAGTCTACTCAGAGGAGGCTTAAAACGGTCTTAAATCATATTCATGGTGTTACAGGTACTAGACACAGGCCTAGATCGTCAAAGACTAAGAATTGGGCGACGAATATTCTGCAAGCTTCTCAGTAAAAATCGGTCTACGTTTATTTACGTTCATTTTGATAAATATGCATGTTTTGAGCAAGCGTAACAGTCCCCTCAATTTTATGTTACCACGAAGTACTTTGTTTGCATTTCAATACTCAAAACGATCTAAGTGAAGACCGTTTTATAGAAATGGTCTGTCAAAGTGATGAAGCCGGCTTTATTTGAGGTGTTAAGACTACCAGTTAAGACCGTTTTATAGCAATCCGCCCCTGTGTAAATAAGCTGGTTCACCCTATATCCCTATACACAACAGGCTGTGTATACATGCCTACAAACTACAAATAAGCCCACCCTCTCATAGTTTCAACTGCCTATTACTATGCCAAAGTCAACTGTTACAATGATGATGGGATGAGCTTGAATGGATGGATGATGGGATGAGCATTAGACGAATGAATGAGCATGAATGGATGAAAGTTGGTATGAGCATTCAAATGGGTATAAATTGATTTTCAAGGAGATCAATTATGGAATGAGCATTAAAGGATAGATGGAGGAATGAGCATGAATGAATGATGGTATGAGCATGAATGGATGGATAGATGATGGGATGAGCATGAATGGATATGTCATAATGAGCATATGGAGAAAGTTTGGTATGAGCATGAATGAATGGATGGTAGAATGAGCACGAATGAACGGATCTTGGGATGAGCATGAATGTATGAAAATTGGGTCACAGATGAATGGGTGGATGTTGAGATGAGCATGAATGGGGAATGTTGGCAGCATGAATGGATGGATGCTACAGCAGCAGTTGAAGGCTATTAACTGCCTAAGGCAAGATCCCTAATCTTCATTTAGACATTACAAAAAACTCCCTACACAAGATATTTTCTAATGTGTTACTCTACCTTAGTTTCACATCGAACCATAAAATTTGTAGATCTATTTACATTTTACAGAAATTGGACTGAAATTAGAATCACTTGCAATAAACTCAACACTGTAATAAAATGGTATTTGAGGTAAAACCTCTGGTACACCATGTGTAATAAAATGGTATTTGAGGTAAACCTCTGGTTGGTTGTCTGAACGTTTCGTTAAGATTGCTCTGACCGTCATCAGCAGACCAGATGATCAGACGATTCTAATCTCCTGATGACAGTCAGTCAGATAAACAAACAAATCATGCGCGGTGCAGTACTGGGTAATCCAATGGCAGTGGGCGTCCTCCACAGGCATATCCTTTGTTTACGCTCTTTTGTTCTATCTTTACTTTTGATTAGAGAGAATAAGTACAGTCAAGTTGGGCACACAGTGTGTTGTATGATTGTCAGCCAATGTTAGTAAATTAGAGTTTACTTTTATTAATATATCTGTCATTCAATGGCTGCAATATTTAGTGGTACCGTATATGGCAAAAGATGATAGTAGTAGATGATAAATGGTTTGTATCTGAGGCAGCATGAACGGATGGATGCTACAGCAGCAGTTGAAGGCTATTAACTGCCTAAGGCAAGATCCCTAATCTTCATTTAGACATTACAAAAAACTCCCTACACAAGATATTTTTTAATGTGTTACTCTACCTTAGTTTCGCATCGAACCATAAAATTTGTAGATCTATTTACATTTTACAGAAATTGGACTGAAATTAGAATC
>NW_022727891.1:1110547-1114765 GCF_011630105.1 Anneissia japonica
CAATGTTATTTCCAGAGAAAAAATAAAAAGAAAGTACAGTAGTATATTTTATTTAGAAATTACTGCATATAAGAACTAAATATTGCTATTTAAATTTTATTTTTACTGGCCTTAAACTAATAATAATGAATTATGTTTATATTCGTAATGCAATTAGTTATTTTTATTTTATTTATGTTGCAAACATGTTATTGTTAATGTTTTGGAGGTGTTATCAATATCTTGTTCTCACTGGCAGTCTGGTTTACTCAGTTAAGAAATATAACTTTATTAATTTTTTTCTTATTAAATACTTTTCATGAACTGTTTTATATGCACCAAAGTAGTAAAGCATGATGTTATAAGCTGTATTAATTGTAATAATATTTGTCATATTCACTGTTGCAATGACTTCAATTGGATATGCTTTGACTGTACAGGTACTTTATTTCCATTCAATATGATTTTAGATAAAAATTAATTTCAACATGAACTTACATATTTTTTTCATGACCATAAGGTTAATTTTAATAGGTTACAATCTCTGATTTTAGATCCTTTTGATATTTCACTAAACAATACATTTAACAATAATTCCTTGCATTTAGAAAATAATGATGAATGTAATTATGATTTAATTGATAATTTTAATACAAAATATTCCAATTTATCTTCATCTTTTAGTATTTTTAACATGAATTGCCGTAGTCTTATTAATCATTTCAATGATATAACTGATTTCTTAAGTGCTTTGAATCACAAATTTCTTGCTATTTGTTTTACTGAAACCTTTTTTAATGATAATAAAACTGATTTTTCCTTTTATAATATTCCAGGATATTCTCTCTTGCATTCATCAAGATCTAACAGGACAGGAGGTGGTGTTGCCATATACCTAGACCAGAGCCTTCAATGCATACTTCGCACTGACTTCTCTACTATTATTTCTCCAACTGCTCAATCTATTTTCATTGAAATTACAGCTGAACATAAGAACATTATTTTAGGTGTAGTATATCGTTTACCTGAATTATCTTTAGTTACTTTCAATAACAACATATCTCTTCTTTTAGACAAAATTAATAATGATAATAAAATAACTTATATTGCGGGTGACTTCAACACTGATTTACTTAAGTGTAGTACTCACAAACAATCTTCTGAGTTTTTAAGTAATATGTTTAAATTTAATTTTTATCCTTTTACTCACAGACCTACCCGAATTACGTCTAAAACTGCCACCCTTATTGACAATATTTTTAGTAATAACATACAAGACAAAATTTCTCCCGGCATTTTATATTCTGATATATCTGATCATTTTCCTGTTTATTCTATTGTTCATTCCAATACTTCGCACTCTTTATTTAATAATGATCTTATGTACGTATATTTCAGAAAAATTAATGATTATACTATTTCCTCTCATGCTAATAATCTTCAATGTACTGTTTGGTCTGATGTTTACAACAGTAAAAACTCCAACGATGCTTACAATATATTTTCTACCAAATTCCTTAAAATATATGATACTCATATAACAAAAATTAGATGCAAGAAAAACATACGCAAGGAAAAGAAACCATGGATAACTACTGGAATTATAAAATCTATTGACATGAGGAATAAACTTTATAAAAAATACCTTAAATCAAAAAAACAATCGGACAAAATAAGTATGTAAACTATAGAAATAAATTGACCAACCTATTAAAACTTTCTCGTAAAAAGCATTACAATGATAAATTCAATTCATATAGAGATAATATTTTTAAAACATGGCAAACTATTAATTCTGTTTTAGGACGTAACAAACATAAACGTTTTCCATCGTTTTTTCTCCATAAAGGATGTAGAATTACAGATTCATTTAGTATTGCTAATAATTTAAATGATTATTTTGTAAACATCGGACCAAACCTTGCAGAGACTATTAAGAATCCCATTAATCAACATTTTTCTTCATATCTTAATGCACCTCTTAAAAATTCTTTTTTTTCTTTCTCCAACTACAGAAAATGAATTATTTATATTGTTAAAGGCTTAAAAGACAAAAAGGCCCCAGGCTTTGATGAAATATCCAATAAAGTTATTAAATTTATCTTTAATCTAATTTCCAAACGTTTATGTCATATTTTTATTTTTTTTGCAGAAGGATTTTTTCCTGACAATCTCAAAATTGCCAAGGGGGTTCCTATCTTCAAAAAAGGCGACCCTCACTTATTTAATAATTACAGGCCTATTTCTTTATTACCTTGTTTTTCAAAAATTCATTTAACGTCTAATTTATAATAAACTTTTTGACTATTTATCCAAATTTGAAATTTTACACAATCGTCAGTATGGTTTTAAAAAATTTTATTCTTCAGATTTTGCCTTGATTGATATATATGATCAAATTACCAAAGCTATTAACAATAATAATTTTACAGCTGGTATTTTTCTTGATTTGAGCAAGGCCTTTGATACAATTGATCATACAATTCTTTTAAATAAACTTAAATGATATGGTGCCCTTATTTAGGAGCTACCTTGGCAATAGGCAACAATTTACTTCATTTAATTCCTACAATTCGCTTACTTCTAAAATTGTCTGTGGTGTTCCGCAAGGATCTATTCTTGGCTCTTTATTATTTCTAATTTATGTAAATGATCTTCCTAATTGTTATCTTTCTTAAAATTTGTTCTTTTTGCTGATGATACTAATATCTTTTACTCACACAAAAATATTAACAATCTTTTTGAAATTATTAATAACGAATTAAATAAGGTTTCCAATTGGTTTAAGTTAAATATGTATCTAAAACCAATTTCATTCTTTTTAATTATAAAATTTAAAAAAATGATTCTCTTCTTATAAAAATTGATCACAATATTATTAATCAAGTTAATGAAACAAAATTTCTTGGAGTAACCTTAGACTGAAAATTATCTTGGCAGCCCCATCTTAACAACATTTCTAATATGAGTCTCTTGAAACATCGGTATTATGAATAAATTAAAAAATTATTTTCCTCAAAATGTTCTTTTAACCTTATATAATACATTAGTTTTGCAATATATTAGTTACTGTAATATTTCATGGGCTACTACAATTGACAAATTTTTATGCTTATGTCCCTGGACAGGTCCTGAAACAACGAATATTGATAACATTTTTAAATTACAAAAACGTGCTCTCAGGATCTGTGCAGGGTCATCACGCTTACATATTATTATTATTATTATTATTATCACATACTAAACCTTTATTTTATAAATTTAATATCCTTAACATTTTTGACCTAAACAAGCTACAAACTCGTTTTAAGAACAACATATTACCTAAGCATATTTCTTCCTTATTTCCAATACAACAGTCCACTATTCATAATTATAAAACTAGGTTCGCAAAAACAAATGTCTTATCTGAAAAATATATATCTTCTCTTAGAAAGAAATCTATTTTTTACAATGGGCCCAAACTTTGGAATTCCTTAGATATTTCCTTTAAGTCTTTACCTAATATTTATTCCTTTAAATTTAACTTGAAAAAATCTCTGGTCTCGGCATATGGCAGATAAGCCTTCTATTCATGTTCATGAATTATTATTATTATTATTATTATTATTATTATTACCTGTATCATTATTTACAAATTTTACAGCTGAAACTACATGTATGTGCATGTGCGTGTATATGTGTGGATGTGTGTATATGTATGTATGTGTGCGCATGTATGTGTATGTGTGTGTGTGTATGTATATGTATGTATGTGTGTATATGTATATAAGCACTGAATGAGTCGTCACAGCGAGCGGACGTATTCCTGTGAGCTCCGCTAGGCCTGCAATACTCTTAATTGCCTGATGTTCTACCCGCGAATTTCAAACGACTTCGGCTGCTATAGGAGCTATGCAAGGACACTCCCTCAGCCTAAATCATTGTGCAATATTATTTCTCAGTCAACATTTGGAGCCTAACTGATATTTTATATGGAATTATATTGCTTTTTTTAATTTGCCTACTGAAATTGCTGCTGTGATTTGATTTGTTTGGGGAATTTTTGATGTCTTCGGATCTCCTGATTGTTTTTAACTGAATTTTATGGTGTTTTCCTTTGTTAATTTTGGTGTGTTTTCGCGTACTGTTCTTCTTGCTCGGATTCTGTCTTCCTGTTGGTTTGTCCTGTTTTTGAGACTGATTTATTGAATATTATTTTTAACTTGTTCACTATAACCTTCTCCTGGACATACGTGA
>NW_022727891.1:1115864-1124924 GCF_011630105.1 Anneissia japonica
GTGCAGTACTGGGTAATCCAATGGCAGTGGGCGTCCTCCACAGGCATATCCTTTGTTTACGCTCTTTTGTTCTATCTTTACTCTTTGATTAGAGAGAATAAGTACAGTCAAGTTGGGCACACAGTGTGTTGTATGATTATCAGCCAATGTTAGTAAATTAGAGTTTACTTTTATTAATATATCTGTCATTCAATGGCTGCAATTTTTAGTGGTACCGTATATGGCAAAAGATGATAGTAGTAGATGATAAATGGTTTGTATTCAGATGCTCTTTCTTAATCTTAGTGAGTTCTATTTTGATATGTATCTTCATTTTTAATTATCTTACCTTTATGTTTTTCTAAAGTCGGCAGAATCCACACAAAGGTCAAAGGGCACAGTAAATTCTACAATTAATACAAGTTATTTTTATGTTTATCTTATAGCTTTCATGTAGTGTATTTGATAGTTGCCTTACATCATGACCAACATCTATGAATTATGTGCGATTATCAATTGCTTGTCAATGGTCTTCAACTGCAGATGAACGATGTCAGTCATGCTTAACTTTTCTGCTCAGTCTGTTGTTGTTGGATTTTAATCTAGCTTCCTTGTTTACAACAGGAGATGTATAGCAATATGTAACTTTTTCAATTTCTTTTATCACCACACTTTTCTTTTCAAGCGCATTGAGACTTTATTGAATGTTCTTTTGTATATCAAGTCCCACTGCTTTCCATAATAAGCATACATTTGGAATGAAATTTGTAACTGTGTATTGGAATGTAGTAGATTTAGAATTGGAGACATCGGAAGCAAGTGAAAGATCTATATTTATGAGTGGATCAAACACATAGATAAATGCTTCATGAATAATTTCTAAATTTAGCAGGTTATTATGATGCCAGAAACAGGCCTCAAAATGTTTTACATAAGTTTAGAATGTGATTTAATGTGTCCCTGCAAGACTTTTCCCACATTATGACTCCTTCCAATTGGTAGGTTTAAATGCCAATGTGCTAGGTGCAATATCATGTTTTCCCTGAGGGAGCTGAATGTGTTTCATGAACCAATGCTGGGGGTAATAATAATGGTCAGGCATTTTCAGCACTTGCATAGAAGCCTACAAATATTACTGTTATTAAAGAGATAACCAAGACCTTCATATTACCAAGAGGTAACTTGTAGATAAAGCCAAAGAAACTGTGTGTTGCCCAAGCCTGACGAACCTAAAATCTTGAAAATTTACCAACTGACTGTTTTCCAAATTTTACTGGGACTGGGCAACACAATTTGCCTCATCTCTTCCAGAAGAGGCAGGATTTTCCTTGGAAATCCTTTCAAAGAAACGGCAATGAACAATAATTGTCCTTATGCTCAAGCCAGTTCCTTAAGAGATGTCATAGCTTTCTTTTGCATTTCACTGGAAGATGTATGTGGAGCCATTTTACCAAGAACACCACAATCAAAACAATACATGTTTTTTTTTTTATGAATCTAAGCGATTATTTACAAGTACTCCTTTTTTGACCTTTCAGAAACATGCACATTTAAATGACATTCTTTATATCAATAAATATGTTACAGTTTGAAAAACAAGCCCACTGGGCATAAGTAAAATGAATGGAGTAAACTGAACCATTCCTTAAGGAAACGTTTTGCAAGAGCATCTCGTTTATCAAGTTAGGGGATGATAACATCATTTTACAGTTTAAAGTGAAACAAATTGTATATACAGTATGCAAGCCTAATATTTGGGGTATGTGGAGCTTTTCTCAATATCTTCTAAGAATATGCTAATTTCATTTTCCACATATTGCAGATCTGATTGTTCTTTTGAAAGGTGATTAACGAACCTAGGAATGTATGGTTATTATTCTTAATATCAGAGGGTGACCCATATACGAGAGAGTGACCTGCTTTTATTTGGCTTCAATCTCATGCCCATGATTTTGTGCACCGAGAGATCTTATACGTATTATAAGCTGGTGAATGGAGTTACCAAAATCACACACACACATACACATACAAAGAAATACATAGGAATATATCAAGGCCAGACTAATTCATTAGGATGCTCTATGCTAAGTATAGTAATAAAAAATGTACTGTAGTTAGATATGTTAATGACTCTGTGATGAGGGGTTACATTGAGAAAGGTGATTATTTCCATAAAGAAACTGTTAAGCAGTTGGTGTAAATTGTTTTACATTAGTTAAAGTTAGTTTTATTAATTGTATATTTTGTTACCTTTATCTAACTGAGCCCCCTTGGAAACCAGCGCATAGTATTGAAAGTGTTTTTCAGAATAAAGAGAGAATGTAAATAAATAAAAGGAGTGGTATGAGCAAGAGGGTGGCGTAGGAGTGTGAGATGGCAGTAGGAGCAGAGTAAGGAGATAATGAAAGTGTAGGAAGCGAGAGAATATGTATGAAGGTTGAGAAAGAGTAGGAAGGATGACTAGGAATTATAGTGGAATAAACATATTTTAATTGATAGATAGTGAGTGTGGTGCAACACTAACGCTTCCGACTTTCAATCGACAGGTTGCGAGTTGGTTGTGAAACAAAATTAATTATGTTTTTGTTTCAATACAACAACCTTTTTTTGCCAATTCAATATTTACACAACATTAAGTTTTTTTTAAGTCAATTTCATCTGCTTCAAAAATACTGTATCTCAACTGATGTCAACTAATAACAACAACAACAACAATAATAATAATAATAATAATAACAATAATAATAATAATAATAATAATAAAAATAGAGCATGCACTTTATACCAAATGAACACGAGAAATGGAATGAAACCAGAATAGCATTGCTTTCCTATGCCTTATATAACATGTTAAAGGTCAAGACTGAACAACACAGACATACACAAGCAAAAGCAATAACATTAATGGTTAGACTAAAGGGTTGATGATCTTTGGAAAACAAAATTCAAAGCTTAATTGCAAAGTCATTTGCATCAATCTATAATCCTAACTGTATCCTAAATAAATCCAACTGTTGACGTAAATCATTTCAATTATTAGTCCTATAGTATAAGGAGTTATACAGCTACAAATATTTTTTTTTATTCCTACAGGTATGTTAATAGCCAACTTTATGTTTAAAAGATCTTAATAGGAAAGTGAAAAAAAAAAACTACATTTTCTTATTCAGCAAAATGGTTTTACCAAAAACATCTAAGTGGAAGAGTTTCTTTATAAAAATTATCGAACAAAATGAATAAAAAAAATGTGAGTGCATGTCAGTTGATAAGTCTGACCCTCTGAAAAGGTCTATAGACATTACCATAGCAGATGAGGGTAGATGAATCTTAAGCAACAATTATTGAAAATGGAAACAACTTTCAAAAGAAGTGATTTCTGTAACAGAGAAATAAACTTACTTCTTCTGGCTTGTTAATCTGAATCCTATAGAGGACTCGCGGTTGAGGCCAGCTGATTCGATTGTAAAAACATCATCGACAGTGGCTTCTGTGGATTGAAATGTGATGGGGAAACGCCAGACACCTCCAGTTGCTACTGAGATACACAACTGTACATCATGGCTGTAATTAAAGTTAAATATGATTGATTTGGTTTAGATAGGAATCGTGGTTAAATACACAAACACTTGGTTCACAGCTTCCTATTTAATACAACATTTTTATTTGTTAATAATCCATTCATATATTTGTTATTAGTACATGCTGCATAAAGACCAGCAGTGTAACGGTTTTTCAATAAATGTTCTATCAATAAAATATTAACCGGTATAGTTAACAGCTGAATATCCAATTAGTACAGAATGTCAGAGCCTCTTTGAATATGCATTAAGGCAGAACTGTTGAATAATGTCATTTGCTTTAGAATGTATGTACAACTGTTGTTTATTAATTATTTTTATTTATACATTATCTTACCTCATTACTTTAAATGGTGCATATACAACACTGAACACTAGATTCACAATGCCAGTTAGTTTGTCTCTGAATTTCTTCACAAGAGTCAGTGAGACGCAGTGCTTGAGGTTTGCTTCATCTTGCTCATTATTATACATCAGATTGTAAGAAAACTCTTCAGTGACCTTGTTACCTAAAAATATTTATTAACATAGATACTGTACTTTTAAAAGCTTGACACCGACAGTCTATCCTTAAACAAGTTCTCGAAATCTCAAAAGATCTGATAAGGTCAGTATAATAAAGGCCAGTAGAGTATACTGGCCCTAACAGCCGCCCATACAAAATAGATCTATTAATCAATCAGTCAAGTGTTTCTAACAGTCAACCATACAAAAAACACCTATGAATCAATCAGCTGATTGTTTCTAGATCTCCTCATCTGAGCTAAAATTATGACAAATTGAATCATTTAAATGTAATCTTACCTTCTCCGACAACTACACCATCGGTCTTAGACCTATCAAAGCACAAGTCTTCTGGGGTGGTGGACCTTGTTCTTATCGATCTATACCCAGTAGCAGAGCTTGGAACAGCACCCATGAGGGATACTTCAAGATACTCCTCAATTCGGCTTCTAGCCTGACAGCTTATTTTAGCCCCCTTATCAATAACCGGATGGGATTCAGGAATTCCATGGATGGGGTAGATCCATCGGATCTGTTTCAGGCCTGATTTGCATTCCGTTTTGTCAGCATACCTGAAAGAGTAGAATAGGTGTATTGGAGTGATCAATGAAACTTTATCATAATACATGTATAACACGGGTATTTAATCTTTTGATCTTTTTGGTAGCCAGTTCCAATCTGTTTGACACCAACGGCAGGCCAACATAAATTGTGTACTACCAATTTATTGGCCTTGGTTTTTCAACATCAATGTGATGGGCTTTGTTTTGCCAAAATGTGGGAATGCAGTAGCTTGGGTAAGGTTGGGATACTCCTACCCTAAACCACTAGACATTTTCAGAACACAAACAAATCCACTCAGGCACTATAGTTGAAAACAATGTCAGCCCCAGAGTCCGACACCCCCGTGGTTAGGGATGAGGTGAGCCTCCATGCAGAAATGCCACTTTAAGACTGTAAAAATATGTTTTCAAAGCAGTGTTTTTCAACAGAATTACACCCCCGAACCTTTTTCCTAGATCTGCCGTTGGTGCCACCAATAGTTAGACATTACAGCTTATCAGCGCCCTCCCCCCACCCCCTCAATCCTTTAAGTGGGGGAAAGACCTAGTTGGTTAAACCAATATTTTGCTGGGCTTACATTATGTTTCAGCCCTGTTATGTTTTTTTGAGCTCGTCTGAAATGGGCACTGATGCAGTACAGACACCTTGCACTGCACCTTCACCCAGGAGTATATATGGGTACCTGGAATGATATTAATAGTTATTACAAGCATAACTAGAAATACTCCCTGAGGAGCAGAGGAGGATGTTGTGTATGATTGATTTTGTATTCAATAACCAGGAAAAAGACGCCTTGAGCTGTTTTCCGAAAATGTGCGCAATATACATTCTATGAAATAAATTAAAAATAAATATACATTGTGCCACAGAAGGAGAAAACACTAATAAGATAAGATAAACTTTATTGTCATGACCACAAAACAAGGTGTACATGATATTTGGTTTCCTTGATCCTTAAACTACAGTACATAAATAATACGGTATGCAATAAATAATATAAAACACAAAGGATTTGTTGCACTTAAAATATATTATACATGAAAGAATATTACACAATATACAGAACAATATAAAATTAATACTATCTCTGAAGAGTTGAGTTGAAAACATGAGTTTAATTATGAACAAAAGACTTCTTGCACTGTGTGTCTTGATGCACCAAAATGGATTAAGATGGTAGCTGATAAGTATGTATGTATGTAGTGCCATAATTTACTAAATCTTCATGGTAAAGGGGCTGTTATTAATTGTGTGCATCTCAGAACACTATCTATTTAGTTAGTTAAGGTACCACCAGGAGGTTGGTTCCAAAGTTTCTCCGTTCTTCTGTCTTGAAACATTCTGCTACAAGTTGGTATGTCATGCTGGTCCATTCTTGTATGTTGTCCTATCATTTCTTGTGTTGTCTGCCTCTAAGTCTATTCCATTTACTTTCCCATCTATGAGCTGTTTTGCACCCTCCCTTCTAATTATTCATATGTCACAGGAATTTTACCATTCTCTTTTTAATTTCTTTAACTTCTTTTGGTGCTTTCCATGACTTTTTCATTTGTCATTCTTCGAGTCCTTGATATTTTAGTATTCTCAGAATCCACATCTGAAAAGCATTGACATTGTTCTCTATTTTGGCAGACAAGAATCCATGCCTCTGCTGCATAAATGAATGTGAAGATCATATAACATTTAACAAAGCGCAGTCTAGTTGCAATGCTGGTTTTTCTGTTTCTGAGGACAGGACATCTCATGAAATTTGGATTTGACTGTATTTACAGTATGTCTTGTTTGAGTCTATGAATTATTAAGATATCTATGCTGTGTTGCGTACTGTTGATCAAGATTGTCACTGGGAAAAAAAAACGATATTGACTTACATTTATAAAAACACCAAAATATACTAAGACTAGCACTGATTGAAATTTATTTATGGTAAGTTCAGTTTTAAATTAACTACCGGTAGTTAGACTGGAATGATTACACTTAATACCTGCAAGCGCTAACCTAAATACAAGATTAGTTTAAATGATTATGAATCTAAAGGTCAAAACCTACGCCACTAATTGCACCATATTTCCTCATAGTGTATCAATGCCTAAAGACGTATTCAAGATACAGTACTGTACATCTATTTACTTAGAGGTAGAACAGGACCTAATCATCTCGGAGTGCTCATGGTTTTTTTTTTCCGGATTAATTATCTAATAGCAAAAATTAATATTTTTTATGTTCATTTAAAAAAAAAAAATAATTTTCCCAATTTTTAACAATGTCATAATTAGTTTATCCACAAATTGATGATCTTCACTTTCCGGTGTAATATCAAATATTCTTGCTGTTTTTCTGCCTGCAGGGCTGAGAGTCCACACATGTAAATAATGCAAAGTGTCTGTAACCTACCTATTTTGAACTGCATATGCCTATAAATTCACCCTTCAAACACATACACACAATATTATTTGTTCTTCAAATACACCTACTTAATTTAAATTATAAATCATCCAAAACTAATAATCTAATTGCTATAACTTCTGATATTTTGATATTTAATTAGTTATGTAAATAGAATTAAAATGTTTGATGACCTAATTAATCTTATTATTTTTTTTTCTAGTTTTGTAAATAGAACCAAATGCTTGACCTTTTTTGAAGGTCAAAATTCTGACAATCTTCTGATGTTTTACTGTTTCTGTATTTCTGTGTTTGAAAAATGTATTAAATGTATCCTCATGTTATTTAGCGATAATGCTGCAAGTTGAGATCAAATAAAATTGAAATTGAAAAATATATTTTAACAAATAATTAAAATTTGGAGAAAGTGTGCTACCAGTGAGTCCTGTAGCCCTACAGTATATATAGTTTGTTGTTTTTTCATTTACTAGGGAACTCTTTACTGTCTGTTGCTAGTGGGAGCAGCAACCAAGCATGAAACATGTAAACTGAAATTTTTAGAAAAAATTACATTTGCATACAATGTTGCAGAAACAGGGTCTAGCTAAAAGGATGAAAAATTGATCAACAGATGTTTTACCTAATAAAAAATGAATTTTAAAGAACTACGATTCTAAACTCCTGATTATGCTCATTAACTACAAACCACAGTATCACTATGGTCTGAATGATCTCAAAATTATACGTGGATCAGAATTGCAAGAAATATAACAAATATAGTCCACCAAAAATATGGATTTGAAGCACCAAAGTTGGACATAATTGCAACAAAACGTTTTTTTATGAATATATATAGTTAAATTTTATATCTACAACATGCAAAAAGTTTACCAAAATATACCCGCGTGAAAAGTGATTTTTATAGCAAAGAAAACTGAACTATTTCACTGGGCTTATACGCCCTGTCTACGATGTGTGTGCTGTGCCTTGGTTACGAAGCGCTTTAATTTGATTTGCCGCTGACGCTTTTGATTGGTTAACATACCTTCAACAGTCTGCGCGTACTCATTTACGCAACACACGTACGTACGTATGCAAGTACGCAAGTTCGTACGTACGTCACGTCCCAGAATGTAAACACGGAAATTGTTAGATATTATAGTAACCTCTGTAATATTTAATTTCAGGGTAGATGGATCTACAACAATAATTCAATTTTAATTTTAAATACAATGATAGGTACGATTAATTGACAAATAGTGAGGCCTGCCCAGTGTGTGCCGACCCAGCTGAGACTCAGGAGTGGGAAAAAAAGTATGTGATCTTATATCAATAGGCCCTATATAGGAATAGGCCTATTATTATATTTTCTTACCTAAAAACACCAATTAAAATTTTATAGCTAATACAATAAACCAAATTTATTTGCAAATAGTGTAAAATAATTGTTGATATTTTAAAAAGTATAATAATGACTGATAATTGATTTATTTGAAATAGGCCTACTATTCTACTCTCTTCAAAAAAATGTTGGAAATCACGTAAATTTGGTGCCGAATTACTGTATAATGCCTGTATAATGCCTTGTCTTCTGGTGAATAGCATGGACGGGGGTGACAGGCGACACGTACCCCAACTATTTTAAGGGGGTGTTCCCCATCACGTTCCTAAGGAAGTCAAGAATATACCTGGTAATTGTAGAATTGAACTGCATAAATGACCAGATTTTAACGAAAGACCACTTTACAGGCAGATAACATCTTATTTTATAACAAGATACCTGTGTTTTCTGTCCACAAACATCTGAATTAACTGTAATACACGACTCGAGTGCGTGCCTCTATTATACAAGTATGATAAAAAGTGTGTAAAGATAAATTGGTTTTCGGCTCATGAAGTAGGTAAAGTAGATAAATCGAAGGCAATTATGTTGTTATATTTCTATCGCAGCGATTCATATTAGATACAAGATAGCTTTATTGTCAAATTAAAATATGAAATTAGTTTTTCTCATGGCAACAAAAGTACATAAACAACAAAGAAACATACG
>NW_022727891.1:1125311-1125586 GCF_011630105.1 Anneissia japonica
TCATACATGAACTAACTCTGGTATGATTCCAATTAATTTCCAATATTTATAGCTCTGTAATTCCTGTAAACCGGAAGAAATATATCTGTGATTCGCACACCAAACCTTGCGATCGCGAAGCTCGCACGCGGGTCTCACTCTTCCGGCAACAAAAAGATTGACCTAAATGTTGACCAATCGTAATCAAGAAAAGTTTCAAAACCGCAGTACGTACCGTGTAAAAGTCTACTTTCAAATAGTGCTGAACTTTTGGTTATAAAAAACACCTTTATGTA
>NW_022727891.1:1125591-1136203 GCF_011630105.1 Anneissia japonica
CCTTTATGTACGTCCTATTTTGGTAAACTTTTAGTATGTTGTTTTACATATAATTAAGTTTATATTTAGATCATAAAACGTTTTGTTGCAATTTTGTCCAGTCAAATCCGTATTTCCGGTGGACTAATACAGGTATATATAATATAGCATATTAGGAGGGCTTTGTCAAAAGAAAGAATTTTAGATTAATCTTAACTTTGATGATGATAATTATAACAACAAGGACAAACCAAGGAGGTATAAAAATAATACCTTCTTGGACAAACTCTGCAGGTGGATAAATGGTTAATACATTAAATGGTCGGACAGGAAGGGGGGGGGGCAAGTCATTTGACCTCAGTGATTCCGGATACCCTTTGAAACTTGGAATAGGTTTACAAATCGTCCTTGTAAACAAGGCTGTATGTAGCACAGTTGAAAGCTCAAGCAAGTTCCTTTCAATTTTTGTCCAGAGCTTAAAAAGCTAACACAATTATATTACCTGGACAGATGAATATTCACCAATCAATAATAATAGTATTATAATAAAATACTAAACAATGGAACCCCTTCTTTGGACAGTCTTAGGTCACCCCTATGCTAGCTATAAATTGCATCATTAATCAATCCAGTGGCAGATTCAAGAAGTGGGGGCCCAGGGTTCCCCCTTCTATATTTTTAAAAATTATAAAAAAAATGGGGAACAAGAGAAATGTTAATCAAATTTAGGTCTGAGAGTGCTATTTTCGGCAATTAAAAGGTGCCAAAATCATAATTTGTCTTGCCTCAGCCACAACCATGGCATCCCTCCCTAGTTCTCCCTCAATTTGAATTCCTGGATCCGTCACTGCCATCAAAGTTTGCATTAAATATTTATACTTTTTAAGTTATCTATACACATTATCATTACCAAGCCTATAAGCTGGAGATAAAAATCTAGGCCCCGGAGCTAACCAGTTTCAAATAAATTGGTAATCAATCTTGTTTATTAAGCTTCATCATCAAGCTTTAAATGAGTTAATCAATAGAAATATCTTTAATTTTCTTATTTCTACATGTAAACAATGACAAAATAAACAAACCTCACAAATAATATTTGTTCATTTACTCAAATAATGAACAGTAAATTAAAAGATCGCTTTGAAACCCAATTTCTTAAATACGTTTCAAGATCTATCAGGATTCAGATCTATCATGTGCTCGTAAATAGTAACCCCTATATTTGGCAAGTTTTAACTACCATTTTGTCCAATACTAAATGTGGTACATCAACAGATCTAAATAGCTTTTACCAAATGCCATCCCAGATCTACATATAGTGCTTCTTTGCTAGATATACGGTGTACACCAAAATTAATCCTCGCCATCAATATTATATCTTGTTAACACTGAACATAATTGATTGATAGAAGATTCTTCTTTATAGTATTCTTGACAATAACATTTAAAAAGAAACCTGATATTGATTTATTTATTAACTTAAATGTTGGCTTCTTTCCTTGTGTTCTATTTTAATCAATTTGTTTTTATTTATACAATTTTTTTTTTGTTAAACTTAAATCTTTTATAACACAAGATGTGTATAAGAGACAGCCTGTGTTTTCTGTCCACAAACATCTGAATTAACTGTAATACACGACTCGAGTGCGTGCCTCTATTATACAAGTATGATAAAAAGTGTAAAGATAAATTGGTTTTCGGCTCATGAAGTAGGTAAAGTAGATAAATCGAAGACAATTATGTTGTTATATTTCTATCGCAGCGATTCATATTAGATACAAGATAGCTTTATTGTCAAATTAAAATATGAAATTAGTTTTTCTCATGGCAACAAAAGTACATAAACAACAAAGAAACATACGATCAATGATGATTAATTTTACATCACATGTACAGTATTAATTAGATCTCTATGTTTGCCGAAAATCGTTAATAAGAGATCATGCTCTAGTTTTTGCGATACTGTACAATGAAAAAAAAAAAAAAAAAAAAAAAAAAAAAAAACGGTACTCGACAAATGATGATGGCCATGATGATGATTAAGATGATGATGATGATGGCCATGATGATAATTAAGGTCATGATGATGATGGCCATGATGATGATTAAGATGATGATGATGATGGCCATGATGATAATTAAGGTCATGATGATGATGGCCATGATGATGATTAAGATGATGATGATGATGGCCATGATGATAATTAAGGTCATGATGATGATGGCCATGATGATGATTAAGATGATGATGATGATGGCCATGATGATAATTAAGGTCATGATGATGATGGCCATGATGATGATTAAGATGATGATGATGATGGCCATGATGATAATTAAGGTCATGATGATGATGGCCATGATGATGATTAAGATGATGATGATGATGGCCATGATGATAATTAAGGTCATGATGATGATGGCCATGATGATGATTAAGATGATGATGATGATGGCCATGATGATAATTAAGGTCATGATGATGATGGCCATGATGATGATTAAGATGATGATGATGATGGCCATGATGATAATTAAGGTCATGATGATGATGGCCATGATGATGATTAAGATGATGATGATGATGGCCATGATGATAATTAAGGTCATGATGATGATGGCCATGATGATGATTAAGATGATGATGATGATGGCCATGATGATAATTAAGGTCATGATGATGATGGCCATGATGATGATTAAGATGATGATGATGATGGCCATGATGATAATTAAGGTCATGATGATGATGGCCATGATGATGATTAAGATGATGATGATGATGGCCATGATGATAATTAAGGTCATGATGATGATGGCCATGATGATGATTAAGATGATGATGATGATGGCCATGATGATAATTAAGGTCATGATGATGATGGCCATGATGATGATTAAGATGATGATGATGATGGCCATGATGATAATTAAGGTCATGATGATGATGGCCATGATGATGATTAAGATGATGATGATGATGGCCATGATGATAATTAAGGTCATGATGATGATGGCCATGATGATGATTAAGATGATGATGATGATGGCCATGATGATAATTAAGGTCATGATGATGATGGCCATGATGATGATTAAGATGATGATGATGATGGCCATGATGATAATTAAGGTCATGATGATGATGGCCATGATGATGATTAAGATGATGATGATGATGGCCATGATGATAATTAAGGTCATGATGATGATGGCCATGATGATGATTAAGATGATGATGATGATGGCCATGATGATAATTAAGGTCATGATGATGATGGCCATGATGATGATTAAGATGATGATGATGATGGCCATGATGATAATTAAGGTCATGATGATGATGGCCATGATGATGATTAAGATGATGATGATGATGGCCATGATGATAATTAAGGTCATGATGATGATGGCCATGATGATGATTAAGATGATGATGATGATGGCCATGATGATAATTAAGGTCATGATGATGATGGCCATGATGATGATTAAGATGATGATGATGATGGCCATGATGATAATTAAGGTCATGATGATGATGGCCATGATGATGATTAAGATGATGATGATGATGGCCATGATGATAATTAAGGTCATGATGATGATGGCCATGATGATGATTAAGATGATGATGATGATGGCCATGATGATAATTAAGATGAGGATGATGCTGGCCATGATGATGATTAAGATGAGGATGATGATGGCCATGATGATAATTAAGGTCATGATGATGATGGCCATGATGATGATTAAGATGATGATGATGATGGCCATGATGATAATTAAGGTCATGATGATGATGGCCATGATGATGATTAAGATGATGATGATGATGGCCATGATGATAATTAAGATGATGATGATGGCCATGATGATAATTAAGATGAGGATGATGCTGGCCATGATGATGATTAAGATGAGGATGATGATGGCCATGATGATAATTAAGGTCATGATGATGATGGCCATGATGATGATTAAGATGATGATGATGATAATGGCCATGATGGCAGTGATGATGATTAAGATGATGATGGCAACAATGATGATTAAGATGATGACGATGGCCATGATGATGGTGATGATGATGCTGACAATGATGATGATTAAGAAGATGATGACGATGGCCATGATGATGATTAAGAAGATGATGATGATGGCCATGATGATAATTAAGATGATGATGATGGCCATGATGATTATGATGATGAGGATGAGGTTTTCAAATCACATAAATAATTAAGAAAATATTTAAATAACAATAAATTGTTCGGTAATTTTTCAAGATTATCATTAGTTACCTCAAGAAAAGAATTCCCCGAACTTCCTAATTCATTAAGGCATAAGGAATATTGATATTTTAGACTATATATCTAGCCTAGAACTACTGTTGAATCCATAACATGACTAGGAATATTCCATGGGAGCAAAAGAGGTTATACATTGGGTTTGTATAGATCCAAAGACCAGGAAAAACACCTTGAGCAATGCTTTATGAAATTTAATTTAAAAAGTGATAAAAAAAAAAAGAGGGGGGGGATGGAGGTTTAACACATTATTGTATATCTAAATTATTACAATATATAAATGTTGTGTTAGCAGAGGTAGCGCCCTCTATAACTGTGTAGGTCAAAGGTGCGTATCAAGGTGAAACGACAACAACTCACGAGGACGAGAAACATGTTCGACATAGGTCTAGGCCTATTGTAATAGTTTATGTTCGTTTTTTAAAACACAGAATTCATAGATGCAAGGAGGTATATATCATAACTCAGATTATCGTTTATTAACACATGTATAAGTCGTCAGTTCATTAGCTACACATTTTATAATAGTCTTAAACTTTCTTATTCATTGCAGTTTTCACGTAACCAGCAGTAGCCAATGAAATCGAACCTACTCTAGTCCTATGCATGATTCATGCATTATAACCTTCGGTTATTGATTGATATTAAAACGAGGTTTCAGTAGAGACCCTTGCATCTAGTTATCCGAGTCTCCAAGAGTTTCATTAACTTTATACCATATGTCGAAATACATTAAATTACACCAGTTACATCAATAATTCAGTCTACTGCCTAATACCAATTAATTTTGAAATTCTTCATGCAAATTATTATATTTGTACTTTACAAATAAAATTGTGCATAAACACATAAACCCATTTATGCTTTTGAGTAAGCCGCATAGAAACTGAAAGGTACTGTATATAGTTTTCTTAGTAAATTGATGAGTAGATGGTAAAATATTAATGTTGAATTATGAAATCTTGTAAAATAATATGAAGGCATGAATAAAAGATATACCACAATACAAATTATCATTAAGGCATGAGGAAGATTGATATTTTAGATTATATCTAGATCTAGTCTAAAGTATTAATTAATTTTATTTCCATATATCACAATACAATATCCATTTCAAAGAAATTCAAAGAATTGCTCAAGGGCTATTCTCCAGTTCATTGGATACAGAATCAATTTACATAATAACCTGCAATATTCTCTGGCCCTTGGGTTTTACCTTTCAAAAGTTTATTCAGCAAAACTTGGTTTCATTCCAAATCATTTATTTTCTACCATGTATCCATTTATACTCAGCATTGGTAGGAGAGACAAAGGTAACAGTATTTTGTCCAATATAAAGTACAAGGCCTACTATTAGGTATGTATTAAGCAAAATGCAGTTTCCCCAAACCACCAGTATGAGTGTTCATATACTGGATTCCGTGATCCAAACATAAAAAGTTTCTCCACCAGCCCCCCACTGGTTTTTTATTTTTTTATTAAGGGGACACTTTTTTTAATAGGGTTCTACAATATTAATTAAATACAGAGATAAATACTATGTAAAATTAACCAACAACAAATAAATACAAATAGACTGCTTAAAATCAATAATAGTGAAAAAAAAAATAAAAATTCTCTCACCTTCGCCCATAAGGGTGATTGGGTTCAACCGGTATTTCATACTCCCAATCTGAGCTGTCTACACGACGGATCGACACAACACAAAGAGCCTTGTGCAATTGCATGTTGTCAGGTGCAAATGTAAATGGAATATCAAGAGTTGCCTTTGGGCCCAAATGAATGTTGGTGGTATGTTTAAGAAGAAGGCAAAATGCTGAATCTGGGTTGATCTGATTTTGTTCAAGGGGTTCTGTGATATTCTGCAACAAATCTGTGTTATCTGTAAGATAAACATCAACGTATTTTTTAGCAAAAAAATAATGTACTCTACTAAAAGTAATCTAGCACAAAACAAAAGTAAACAGACAGTAACTAAGGTAATAAAACATATAGTACTGTATAACACTATCGATAATATATAATGTAACTAAATATATAAATGGTAACAAAGATATTAACTGTAGGATAAAACTGTACATAGTATTATGGTAAAACTGTAACCATGGTATAAATAGGTAACTAAGGTATATATATTTTGGTATCTTTATTTTTTAAAAAAACATTAAATCTGTACAGAAAACAAAATGCAGTATAAACTGAATTGAATGTTGAGTAATTAGTAAGTTTCAAAAAAATTGTATATGTAGAAAATGTAAAATTTGAAATATAAAAATACATTAAAAACTACATGTCAAAAGATAAAAATATATAAATAGTCAAATATTCAAATTACAAAAAAAATTAACTATGGTAAAAAAAACTGTAACTATGGTATAAATTTACAACAATGATACAAATCTGTAACTATAATATAAAAGTAATGTCTTAAATATAAAATTGTTTGTAAATGGTGGATGAAATGGTAACTGTGATAAAAGAAACTGTAACTATAACATAAAATCTATAACTATGATATCTATTTATAATATAAAATATGAACAATTGTATAAAACTTTAACTATAGTAATAGATAGTAACTAGTATATTTTAAAATTCAGGTATAAAAGTATACAAAAATAATTTTAAAATATTTTTGTATAGTTTAAATGGCTGTTTGAAGTACGTACGGGGAAAGTAGGACATTAAGACAAAACACTTTATTTGAAATAATAGCTATGCATCAGCAATAAAGAACAAAAACAGAAATTAAATTCTCACCTGACAAAACTACATCCACGAAAACTGTCTCATTTGTCGGATTTCGGAATGGAATGATGAGGGAGGTGTTTGAGAGTAACGTGGAGCTAATGCTCACAGTTTCCAAAGGTGCCGGGGTAAGTCCTGTACCAGATGCAATGAAAACCCATTCACCAAGCTAAAGCACAAAAGTATAGTAGTCAAAAAACTTTTCCAAATAGTTTTTATATTTCGTATTACTAAAGCCTTTTGTTAATGTCATCTTAAAGCAATGTCATGACTGTGTTACTATACGTTAGTATTTGTATAGCACCATTCCTATTGCTTACAAACAAGGTGCTTTTAAACTTTTGTGACAATAAATATTTAATATATCGAATTGTACAAGATAATTATTTGTTGAATTGGTTTTTATCTATATTTTGATTAACAAAAATAATGATATTCATTAACACAATGGTGCAATTACTTCAAGGCACTTGAAGTTAATTGTTCTCTTTATTGGCTAATAAGACTTTTCTAATTTAAAATTTAATAATCATTATTTTTCTTCTTTTCATTATTCATTTAACTGGGAGGTTTTACACCCCTTTAGGCATTTGAGATATTTTATTTTCTCTCAATAATTCTAATGAAACTTTCTAGTTAAACATTATATATTGATTGATCAATTTTTTTGTGTACTTGAAATAATTATGTCTCTTTCTAACAAGAAGTATAAAAAGGTGTCTGGTAGTATGAGCAGTATGTGCACAATACACTACTGTGTGACTAGGTTTTGCTCTATGGTATAATCCACAGGGAGCAAAAAATGGCTAAAGATGGGCCCTAATGAGCAAGTGTGAAATGGTTGTGAATGCTTTGAGGTAGTTTTTGTATGCTTAAGGCTTTATATAAATAATAAACATTAACAATATTATTATTATAATACAAAAGATTATTATTCTTATGATCAAGTAACTTTATTTGACTTCTAAGTATGAAAATATTATTATAATGATTATTATTATGGCCAGGTGGTGCTTAACTACCAATCCAATAATTTGAGTTCAATCGAATAATAATCTGTATTCCCAAAGGCATTGCATCTGTTTTTAGAGTATTAATTTAATTGTTTATATTACTTTTGAAATAAATTAAAAATGCAAATAAAATTAGACTTGTACAATGGGTTCTATATGATCATCACCTTCATTATTATAGTTTTACTCATAACAACAAAACATTCAAAATTATTTTCAGTAAATAAAAATTCAAATGATACTCCACATGATTTCAGGGGATTAAATGTGTTAATGAGTGAATAAATTAATTTGATACCTGGTCACAGGTGAAAGCCACCTTGGCTGTATGATTACTCTGACCCAGTGATGACGGCATGAATTGCAACGGAACCTCGACAGTTGAATTAGGCGCCATCACAATCTAAAACAACAGAAAAAAAATATAAACATGTACTACAATATAATTTTTTTTTGTAACAATACCTATGCTTTGCCTATATATGGGTCTGATATATCAACTTGCCCATATATGAGAAAATCACACAAATTTGTAACAATAAACTTAATAGTGTGACTAGAGATTTAGTATAGTTATGCAAGAGATTGAACTTGAAAATTAGCACAAGTGGTAGGGTAGGAGGCTTTTAGGACAAACTAAATAATAATTGATCTATTATAGCACATATCACCAAAGGCTCCAGAGCACTTCCATATAATACTCAAATGCCTCAAGATAAACACTGACTTATTGATAATACATTATATGTAGAGCAATAATAATTGGATGGTTTTTTGGGTATTTTCCCAACTGAGTTTGGACAAAATCATGACGTGCTTCAAATTAAAGACTGAAACATTAATTATAGCATACACACACTTTACACATAGGCCTTTAAATATTAATCATGTATTCTAACAAATTATTTGAGGCCATCACAGAACCAGGGGTCGTGCTAACAGGGACCGGGGACCCGTCTACATATTAGTACGCTCTAAAATTGAATAAATAAGCTTTTTTTATATTTTGAGTGATGCCTACCATGCCCACTTTGTTCTCGTCGGGGATGGCCCAAAACAACAACAAACGCCCACCCACCTGTCAGGGAGGAAAACCACAATTGGTCAGGGAGGAAAAAATTGTATGTATTTTCTCCATATTATTAGACTCTACAATTGATGAAATAAGCCTTAGAAATGTCAGCCCCCCCACCCCCCTTCGGACAAATCCTGGCGCCACCCATGCACAAAACCAGCATCAACAGCCACAAAAGAGAACTTTTTATACGTTCTATTTATTATAACCTTTAAATGATGGGTCACTTGCTAGTATTGACTATTGATTTCCCAAGTTATGAGGTTAAAAGCTATTACAAATGTATCAAATTTTCAAACATTCAAATGCAAATTACTCAGTTTAGCATGATAGCGACATTGCACTGATTTTGGAATGGCATGCCTCATTTAGCATTTTTAGTTTGTATTCATTAAAAATATTATTTTGTGGTTCCAGGGCAGGTAAAACCGAGCACTCACAGCATCGTACGACCGTCGCACGATGAATCCTGATTATCGGTGGCAGTCTGAACGATCGTCATTAAAAAGGACCTGCTGAGCGCGTCATGTTGTGTACTTTATAGAATTGCGTCGGCGGACAACCGTCGGGCGAAGTGAGTGCCTGGCTTAAGGATTAACCAGTTAAGCTGAGCAAGCTTTCAAAATCAAACCTGGGGCGGATTGCTGTAAGCGGTCTTTAGACGGTCTTAACGGTTAGCCGGCTATAGTCGTGATGTCACTACTGGTCTATAATTATAGACCATTGCTATACCGCGGTCTAACCAGTTAGCCGTCTTAAATTTTAAAGCCTACTCGGAGGAGGCTTAAAACGGTCTTAAATCATTTTCATCATGACGTTCTGCTGATAAATTCAACTGTGCAATGGCAAGACCTAGGCCTAGATCGTCAAAGTCGGAGAATTGAACGACTAATACTCCGCACACTTCTCAGCGTCTGTAAAAATAGGTCTACGGCGCTGAGGTCTATTTACGTTCATTTCGATACATTTGCGTGCATCGAGCACGCATTACGTCGCCCTCAATCTTACGTTACCAGGGAATGCTTGTTTGCATTTTAATACTCAAAGCTGGCTTTATTCGAGGAGTTAAGACTACCAGTTAAGACCGTTTTATAGCAATCCGCCCCATTTTTCTTATTTATATCAGGTTTTATATTTTTAAAGCCCTGTCCAGACTATCATATTTTATTTTACAAAAGCATGTGACATGCCTAAATATGGTCATCGTAACAGCATTTGCAGTACCCACTGTTACTTGGGGATCGGATTCAACACTAGTTAACTAGGCCCAAGCTCGGTAGTCTAGTGGTTATGGCGCCAGGCTAGTTATCTGGAGGTCGTGGATTAATTCCCACTCGAATCACTTGCAAATTTTTTTTTGCTGGTATTTGGGAACGTACTGAGTATTCAGTACGAGAACACTTCAGGTAGGGCAAAACATTACCCCCTTCGATAACAAATAAATATTAACATTAGCAATGATATAGTAAGAATTTGATTAATTT
>NW_022727891.1:1136418-1184783 GCF_011630105.1 Anneissia japonica
GGGATTATATCCCAGGATCTACGGTATTTGAATGTCACTACAAGAATATTGCGATCCCATCGTTGATTATATGTGTCCAATTTAGTGATTTCATAAGTTCATAAGTGTTCTAATGCCTGCATCCAGAATTGTTCTAGAATGTCTGGTTAGTAAAACCTGGAGTTTGTTAAGATAAGCTATTGTACAGTTGGACAATACTAAACTACAATAATAAAAAATGATAAACAATGGTAACTCCTTATGAACCTCACAACAATAAAAAAGAGGAAAACTAGCTAACCTTGGCATCTGGCTCAAGATCGATAGTGAAATTGTTTGTGTTGCTGCATGATGGAGTAAGTTCCAAAGTCTCCAGAGTGGGGTTGCTAAGGGTGATGAACAGACGACTCCATTTACCCAACTCACACTCAATGTGTGGCAGTATAGTAGGTCCCGGGGTCTCTGCAGAAAGATGTAACAGGTACCAAAACTCACCGACAACTTTATTCTGGAAAATCAAACTGTACATAGAAAGAGAACATAGTCAAAGATCTATTGAATCAACAAAAAGTGGTATATCTACAGGAGTGCATGAAAATGTAATAAGCAAAATAACCACTTAAGTGGATACAGATCAACTCATTTCACCTTTTTTTGCTAGGTAGCTCTCCCTCACATAACCATCGAGCCCCCCTCCCCCTTAAACCTTTCACCACCAATTAGCTCCCTCAGAAGTGTCACATACTGTACTAGACTTAATAAATATGGATTTTGTGATCACTTGTAATCTAGAGTTACTTATCCACATTTGAGTCGAGTAGCCGAGCGGTAAAGCAGGAGCGCCGCTAACTATAGCCTTAACATTGGCGCTGGTTCCAGTCGCTCCTCGTAGATATTTTGGTTGTTAGAACCAAGTCTTCCCGGATAAGGACTTAAAATGGAGGCCCGGTGTATATATCTGGCTTGTGTGAACTTTAAAGAATCTGTGTGTACTGGCATGCCCTGTTGTTGTGGAATGATGTGAACATGTAGCAACTATAAGTGCCTCCTTATGGCTGCTAGGTAGACACAGACCACGCCCGCTAGGTAGACACAGACCACGCCCATACGCAATTCTGCAAAATGGCGATACTATTTACAGGTTATTCTCTTAATTACCTTTACCTCAATGTACAAATAAAAAACTGTAAGTCATCAGTGAGTAATAAAGTGTGTACCAGAGGGAGCTGTCCTTGACCCCATGTTATCTAATTTTTTATTAACAACTTAACTACAAATTGTCTCCTGTGACAACCTAATTATGTTCAAATAATACTGATTTACTGTTCAAATTCTGAGTTCAACAAGATTAGTTATTGGTTTAATACAAAGTAACCTTTGATTAATACATCTTTATTTTGTGTTGCTTACCTAATAAAGAAGAAACTAGCTTACCATAGATAAAATTACTGCAGGCTACATTTACACTAGCAATTGCAATATTACCGTTCTACGCTAACCGTCATAGTAAATTTTGTAGAAAAACTAACAAGTTTTTTCTAAATCAGAGTACTTCATAAAGAAGGGAATTATACAAGTCAACAGTGATGACGTTGTCAGTTTGTTATTACCTAATATCCAGACAAGTACCTCAGTGAAGACTATGTATCATCACCTTTGATTTGTGTGATTTCTTATATCAATATGTTCTTGATATTTACAGTAGGACAGACAAACTTCTAAAATTAGTAAGCATTAGAGGCGTTGTTTATCTGTATGGACTCGCTTGTGTGATTTAAAACACTACTTTGTTTTAAACCAAATTTTTAAAATGTCAAACTATATTTAGGGTTTAAAAATATGTTTCAATAATTATATCTATATATACTTTTTTTATTTATTCATAGTATCCCCAGTTTTTTAATTCAACCCCATTCCCTAAGCCTCGTAAAGAGATTTAGTTTATAAAGCATCACTCTATTCTGTAGTTGTTGCTTGCTAATGGAAGTGAAAACACATTTCCATAGACATTTCTTCTTTAAAATTGTTTTTTTTTTTCTTTTATAATTATAAAAATAGACTTACCTTCCCTGTGTTTTACCGATGACAGCTGGAGAGAAGACTAATTGATAAAGTTTCTTTTGTCCAGCAGTCAAATAAATTTCAGCATCTCCTCTCAAGCCTTCCCCTTCAATGAGGACATCAAAGGTAAGATCTTGTGCAGTTGGATTGATAATGTCCACCTCCATCACTGCTGCGGACTGAAAAACAATATATTATACAAAAAATGACTGCTCATGAGAAAAATGGTGAAATCTATTACCCCGAGGTGATGTGGAAACCATAGCCTACTATCTTCTCGATGGCTGAAGGGCTGAAGGGCCGAAGGAAGATAGCTTCAGCCCTCAGAAAGATAGTAGGCTACGGTAAATTTCACCGTTCCCCAAATTTAGAGCAGTCAGTATTTGTTTTATATACCCCATATAGATTGTACAAGGCCTAAAAAGTAATGAAAAGAATACTGACAGTATATCTTAAGTATTCATATTTATAAATCTGACTAAAGTGTCACTTTATTCACATTTCATTACAATAAGGCAATTCACAGTTCTAACTAGGCATGTCTGTAGTGAAGGTGAATCGACATAAACTATCATTTAACACACACAACATAGGCTACGTCTAAGAGTGGCCTAAGAGCAGCCTTCAGAATTGTCTGAAAATAGTAAATTGTGATGTGATGCATAGTGTATAGAATACTTGCATCAACTAATAAATACTTATATATACTGTTTTATAGCTTCCCAAAAATTTAGACGATTCCAAAAGGCGTGCCTATTTGCAGGCCTATGTTGTGTGTGTTAAATGAATAAATTCAGATAAGAAATTATAATACATACTCCAAGTATTGAAATACAAGCCAAAAGTGTTGGGATCCAATATTTCAACATCAATTATGTCATTATCAAATCATTCAATAATTGTATAAATGTTCATTGACCTTCACTACGGAAAATGTGCAGTTAGGACTATGAATTGGCTTATTCTTTCCTATTAAATATTCAGGACTTTTTTTTAAAGATGACATAAAAAAGTTGAACATAATTTGAATCTTTTTGATACAATTATGCAATGTAATATGACATCACGCTCATAATATAAGCATATCACATATATTCATCACAGAAAATGTGATGATGCGACAAAGCTGTGCCAGCTGCACGATAACTATGTCATGCTCTTTAACTAACTTCCATGTTGCTTAGGGAATTGGGATATTTTTAGTGATTAATGTTAGTTAAATAATGTGAGTAGCTGTACTTGTGTAGAATGATTAATTGTGGCAGGTAGTACATTAGAGACCAGCATGAACATTCATGACGAAATTACATCTTGAACTTAAATTTTCTGGTGACAGATTGGAATGGATTAAAAGATCAATTTGAATAATAACATGCAGCACTTTAGACATTAATTGAATGTGCACATTCAGAAGCATTTATACACACTGGTTAAAAGTAGAAAATTTGAATTTCATACACTACCCAATATACACAGCACTCCATCATATTTAGCATTATTTATATTTACGTTTTTTGCATTTGGACGTATTAAGACATAATTATTGTGAGGCAAATTTAGGACATATTGATTATTAGGTCTTATGTTTTTGCATTTGGACGTATTGAGACTTATTTTAAAGTTATAAATAAATGTCAGTTGAAAAAGCTATTAATACCGTAGCTTAGCTGTTAAGAACCGTATCAACCACCTGGGTATCATAACTCGGTAAACTTTTGTCATGCAATGTGAAATAAAGTATGTAGATTTATAGTACAGTGCGTACAAATCTGGGCTAAATTTTATGGTACACTAGCCAAAGAGATCTGTAGGGCATTAAGATAATTTAATCAGTTACGTAAACATTGTAATTACATGTTACATAAATGATCACATGATCTTAATGTGATCTGTTATGTAACAAGAAAATTCAGGGGAAAACAAGCAGTAGCACTACAACATAAATCAATTTAACTTGACTAGAGTAAAACATTTTTCGAATCTATCACCTTTATGTCATAAAGCAGCATTACCTAAACCATCAAGTAAACTCCTGACTCAAATAACCATCATTGCCCAAATGTTGGACCAAATCTGGGAGGAGGAGGTTTGCCTACAGGGGCAGCAAATCTTTTAATCTTTATTTCTAATAATTAGCCATCTTTTATTGTTTTTTTCTAAATCTACATAATATATTTTAAATGTTTGGATTCATCGTACCTAATTTTAACAATTTTTGCTTAATTTCTGAATATTTACAATAGGGATTTTACTGTATTTTATGTGGTTTCTATATATTACCTGTTTTTGTGAATGTGATTATTGTCTTTGTTGGACTGGCCCTTTGAGAATACCAACCAATCACAGTTCGTTTATTATTCTGCTATTGCAATTGTGTACATGGAGCTCATGCTGCGTTCATTAGAACTTGTGAAGTCGGTGTTACCCAGTTCACAACTTGTGAAACGCATTTATCTGATCGCAAAGTCACAAGAAATAATTTACTGTCATAAAATAAAGTTGAATCCAGAATCTTTAAAATGTTGACATTTTGAAATAGACATTTTTGAGCCTCATTACCTGAGCAGAACAGTTAATACTGATCGTTTTCTCTGGAGGTGGTTTTGAGCTTTGGACCTCAATGGAGTACCAGATTCTGTAACCCTTTCTGGCATCACATACATGTGCTGTTGATGATGTTGAACTGGTGTTTGATGTGCTGTTGCTTGCTTTTTTCATACCACTGCTTGGCTTGCTGCCTCGACTGCCAACATCATCTTCATTATCATCCCTTTAATTAAAACAGAATACGACTAATAGTCTAGATTGATTTTTTATGTTACTCTTTATGAAATGCTAGAGGCTTTTTTAAGTAAATGTTGGCAGGCACATTTTTTAACCTAAATTGGAATTCAAATTTGCTATTTAGCTTGACCTTTAAAATGATGTAATTAGCCACAAGAGAAAATGTACATTTTAACAGCTCTAATTTTTAATGTTTAATACATTTTAACCATAGTATATATCCTTTACATATTTCATATTGAATTTAATTTTATGTCAAGAGGTTCCCATTTTTGTGTTGGGCCCTGGGCAAATGGTTTCCTCTTGGACATCTACTGTATATGTCGAAATTAATAAATAAATGAATCTCTTAATAAAGTATAATACATACTCCAAGTATTGAAATACACGCCATTGTGTTGGGATTCAATATTTGGACATTAATTATGCCATCATCAGGAATGAATGATGATGACATAATTAATGTCGGACAAATCCTGGCGCCACCCCTGGAAAGTGTGTACCGGTGAATTAAATTCCTGATGATGACATAATTAATGTCGAAATATTGAATTACAAGACAATGGCGTGTATTTCAATACTTGGAGTATGTATTATACTTTCTTATCTGAGATTAATCAGTGGACCTTTCGGTTTTGAATCTCTTAAAGTCGGACTCCGGAGGGAAAAAAATGTTTGATATGTTGTAGCACTAATTTTTCTAAGACAGAAAAATGTTGTCTGACGAAAAACTGGGGAACGGTGAATGAGATTCAGATTTTTGAATATTTAAAAACTGGGGGGAAAAGGTGTAAAAAGAAATATTGATTGTTTTTAGCGGAGATAATTTCCAAACAAATTTAATTACACTTCTTAAAAGCACATGGCTAAGCAGCTGGCTTACAGACAGACTCGCCTTTAAACTTTAAATTAAAATAACTTCGAAATAGTTTACATTCAATTTACTGCTTATAGCATTTCAATATTGGAAATAAACATATTATCCATTTGTTTTACATTACTGAAACTTATACATCAACAACTGTTGTTTCATTTCGTTTTGTTTTATTCAAGTTTTCCACATATTTAACATACAGTTTTCCACATATTTAACATATAGATGATAGCATAAAAATAAGCACAGGGATAGATAAGTTTAACAAAGAAACTTTAAAGCCTAGGCCCCTGTTTAAAAGTAGGAAAGAGTGAGACAATGAATTGTAAATGATAAAGTTAAATAATGCAATGCAAAAAATATTTAAAAAAATAAAAAAATAAATAAAAATAATATTTTATATTTCATAACCATTGAGCTGACCTAGAGATATTGATTCATTCTCAAGAACACCCATGTAGCCTTAAGCATTTTGGGAAAATTACTTTTTTTTTTCTGGCATTACATTTATCAGTAATGAGGTACATTTATGATTCATGATGGTGACAGCTTTGTCATTTGACACAATATTGCATTACAAAATGATCAGACATGTTATATGTTAATTTGGTAATGTTCAAAAGAAAAGCCATACACATTTTATAATTTTTGCATGAGAAAGTGAAATAAATGGTAATTCTGAGGGTTTCACTTTATTGCTATGGATATGATAATTACTTTGTATTAATTGCACTATTGAGTTGATTGTCTATAGCCTGGTTCTCACGAGAGACCTAGTATCCGGATCAGAAGTTAACTGTTAGCGCTAACCGTTAGCACCTGTGTGAGAACGACGGATCGGTTAGCGCAAACCGTTAGCGGATCGTTATTCTTGGTATCCGGATCATGATCTTCTCATATGGACGCACAGCAGTTAACGGTTAGCAGGATCTGGATCCTGCTAACCGTTAACTGCCGTCAGCTGGTAATAGACCTTTCGCTAAGCCTCGCCTCTTGGATATGGTTGCTAAGGTTCCCCAAGGCGACAGTGTTAAAACATACGCGAACATGTGTGTTTGTGGGACAACACCTGTGTTTGTGAGATGCGCGCGTATTCCTAGGGCTGTTCTGATTGGTCAGTTGCTAAGTTTGATTGACACCCTGGAAAGGTATATTGCACCAAATGGACCTATTTTACATAACATTTTTATGATATTCATACAGGACATAACCTTATATTCATGTCATTATTAAACTTTATAAAGTTTCATTACTCTAAAAATGTATTTATTTAATATTATACACCATAAATTTATTTTGAAAAATGGTAGCTATATTAATAAATTTATTTTGAAGGTTAGATATTTCTTTAACATGGAAGATTAAAATTTTTGGTGGGGCTATAATGACATTATGCCCAACTATCGTTTAGTTGCACTGGTTGTTGGTATTGTGATACAAAGCTCTTGAAACAAATGATAGTTGAAAGTATGTTATGTTTCAGGAAATACCGACTTAGCCCCGCAGCTTGCTAATGAGAAATAATACTGATAAAAAAATTTATCAGTGAACATCTAGTACCCCTTTCAGACAGACCTGCAAAACGGTATTAATACTGTATTTCTCGAACGCCGGCGTTCTATGTGAAAGGGTAAATACGCCTAAAAGCCGGCTTCAGTTAGACTCCTCGGGACCTAGTCTTAATACCGCATTATTACCGTAGCGAGTTTTGCCCAACTCGATGTGAAAGGGTACAGGGTTCATCACCGTCTTACGCATTGAGGCATAACAAATCAGACGGTCACACGAGCAGCCGTCAACTGCTGCTGCAGCTAGCAAAGCCGATGAAATCGTTAGCTGACGGTTCTTTAGACGCAAAAATCGTCTGCACCTAGCTGCTCGAAATTCAAGCCGGCCTCGCCTTAAATGCTTCCTAAATTCTTTCTTCACTTGAACGAAACGCATTAGAAACCTTCTGTTTCTCAATTTATATGTATTGCAAACCTAGCAAGCATTAAAAAACATTTGCAAAGCAGCAGTTTTATGACTTTATCTCTGGCCATATTGGATTAATGGAGTAAACAAAAACTTGCGCCCTCTTTGTTAACAAGCACAAGCACCACAGACATCAAATACTCCTTTCCGCGAGAACCATTTCAGACAGGATATGGTATTATTACCGGATTTTAACTAGCTGTGTGAAAGGGTCTGCGCGGGCAATAACGGCGGCGTGATTAGGGTATTATTGCGGTATTTTATGTCTGAAAGGGGCTAAGGTCTACCCTAGGTGAAGTTATAGTGGATTCGTAAAAAGATTTATGAAATGGATTGCACTGTCAGGCTTTTTCTTTTTTCCCCATATTTTTGAAATTGCCAGCTAGGCTTTCCCATGAATCCACTCTTAAACTGTTGTCAAGTTAATATCAAATATCATGTTAATGCACGAAGAAGATGAATGTTGATAATGGGCATTACATACAATACGTAACACTTTTTGTTAAAATAATTACAGTTTGCCTTCCAATTCCAGACCACCTTTGGAATTTGAAAATTTGGGGTGGTCTCGTGGTTGGTCTCCAATTAGAGGGCTAGCTTTGTGTTAAAAGGTTGAAGATTGTTATTTGGGTTTTTGGAAAAGTGGTCTTGAATTAGAGGGGTCTCGAATTGGATGGTGCACTAGTAAGTAGTTTCTGGAACCCCAAAAATGTAACATACTAGATGCATATGTTCTGTGGAAGAATGAGTGCATTATACATCCTTAAAAGTATTTTGTATGGTTTGCCAACATTTTTTGACACTTTTGATGTAACTGTGTTAATATGAATTGGGTTTTGCCTAAAAACTGAGTGTGCAACATGTTCAATTATCTTGCTATAAATTGTTTAATGTACACCAGCTTTATCAATTACATTATTGTTTGCCCTGAAGATGACATAATTAGCCTTGTTTGGCATTTGAAAAGTGTCTGCCTTGAATAGTTTGAAAGGTTACAAGTTCAAATTCTTATGGTCCAGTGCCTGTATTTTGCTAAAAATACCCCAAATATTCATTAATTTTGACATGCTAGTAGAAAGATTTATAAATGTAATACAAATTATTTTCTTTAGCTGAATATTTTTTTAAAAAGCAAAGTAAGGCCCAAAAGAAAATTTGATTTTTGTAGAGACAGCAACATTTTATTATAGACTTTACAACTTCAGTTTGGTGTGTTTGGCCCTCATATACCATCTCTCTTGATAAAGGGAAGCATTTGTCTACAGGCTGCTTTTAAGTTTATTTGAAGATGCCATGCAATTTGTGCATCATTAGAAAATAAAAACATGTTCCCATAAAGTTATTTAGTTTATATTTAAAGCATTCTATCTATTGAGGAGAGATGTTACGCTTTGCAGCACAAATACTTGAGTATAATTGATTAAGTGTATTACAAAGTAAGTGATCATAAATTTCTGTAATAGGATACAGCTATTTCAATAGGATCAATGATAAAAGAGAGTGTTCTGTGATTCTTGTATGTTGCTTTAGTCAAGGCCAAACAAGAGTGGGAGAACCTGTAATATAAAGTTCTTTTTAGTAGCATTGATACTCTCCACAAAATGTTTGCTAATGGTCGGCATCAAAATGTAGTGCACAGGGCACCAGACGTATGTATACTGCCAGAAATGATAGATTTCTGATTATCCAGCTCAATTTAAGGCAAGCACTTAAAGATGATAGATTTCACATATCCTGTAGCTTAAACTATCACAATTAGAACATAGGAAACATTTTGTATGTGATATAAATATGTACAGTAAATCTGCCATTTGCTAATTTTAGATTTGTGCTTTTAATAAATCAATTGTAAATTACATCCTTTTGTAAGAATAACCACAAGGTAAAAAATGTTTGTGATTAAATAAAGATTATTATTTCATATACTTTATGGTGAAACAAATAACACTCACCCAAAATAACATCTATTTTTTTTACAATGACGGTTTAATTTCCAAATAGTCTGTTTAAGCAATGAAACATTTTGGTTAAAGGTTATGAATTGGGAAAGATAGACAGTTCTATTTTAGATGGCTTTAATTCAAGCAATATTCTTGGAAATCTGGATTTGAGAAATACAGACTTACATTTTGTTGATACAGGTCTGTGAGTCAGATAAGGGATCACACAAGCGATAGAGCTGGATAATGTCGGCATATGATGACGAGAATGAGAAATACCAAAGGAAAAAATACAAAAAAAAAGAGCATTGTGGAACACCACATTTTTCTATCTTCAGAGTGTTAACACTAAAACTGATGAAAAGAGAAGTGGTAAAGAATATACCAAGTATAAATTGCACATACCAGGTTAAAAAATGCACAGACCACTGGTTTAAAATGCAAAATCTAAGTTTAAAACCGATAGAGCAATACCTTACAATTATTAACTCCCTATACTTACTGAAAGGATATCAACATGTTCACTTACTTTAGGTTTGCTGTGCCACCAGCAACAAACGACAAAACACCTTTAAATACTCCTCGTTTCCATGGGGATACAGATATAACATATTCCTCCTCTTTGCCAGGCAGGACTGTAATAGTAGATGGTCCACTGACGATTGGAAGATCAGAAACAGCGTGATAGATCAACTTGTTCGGTGTCACGTTAGGAATGCGAATCATTCTCTTTACACTGAAAAATAAATACCATAACAATTTAAAGCCCTGTCCAGATTATCAAATTTTATATGTGGTCCTGATGACATCACATCATGACCATATATAGGCACATCATGACTATATATGGGAATACAACAGTTTTTGTCAAAGAATATTTGATAGCGTGGACAGGGCTTTAGAAATATAATATATGGCTCTGTTCAGACACGACGACTTACGCTAGCGTAACGTTAATCGAGTGGTGTGAACTTGGGCGCGGCGTAGCGAACGCCAGTAATATCGCGCAATCATTGGCGTACGGTAATCCAGCATCTGACCCCAGATTAGCGTACGCCACTGATTTACGACAGTCACGCATCGGTGATTTTGAACTCGGCCAGGACTTGACCAATCAAAATAAGCCTAGATGTAAACAGAAAATAAAATGCGCGAATTACGAATAAGAATATTTTGCGCAAATACTTACGCTAGCATTTGTTAATCGCCCAGTCTGGACATCTCGTTAGTTACGTCATGGATTAAAGTACGCCCGGCGTTAGATACGCCTGGCGTATCTCTCAAGTCTGAACATAGCCTATGTGGCTATAATTGTTATCATCAGTTAGACAGGAAAAGAAATTGTTATTGAAGAAATTCCTAAATCTATGTTAAATATTTAAAATAAATTATTGAAATATAATGGATTTTCATGTAAAATTATTTGTTTTTTTAATCGTTAACATTTTTAATTTTTATTTTGTCTTGTGATTTGAAAAGTTTGTCGTGTTTTTAATTAAATTATCTACTTTTGGTAGTTTACCACAACCAGTGGTAGACTCGACATCTATATCCACTTTTAAACCAAATTTAATTGAACAACTTAAAAACTAATCCCCTTGCTGCCTTGTTCACATTTTGCTTTTTCTTTCTTATTTGATGTTTGTCTTTAACTTAAGCATACTTAAGGGGGAGGCTACAGTAATTATTAGCCACTAGTCAGACAAATGTGGCTAGCTTGCTTCCCCAGGTTGTGTACCGAACTTTCATAGACAAAAAAAAAACTTACTTGGATCTAACGTCACATTCTATTATGATATGGTCCAAGGCCAGTGGCTTCTGTCCCTCTCCCTTCAGCTTGAAGTAATGTTCTGTTCCATCCTCAGTGTTACATAAAACAAGCTTACCCTAAGTGAGGAAAAAGCAAAAGAATATGAAGGTATTTATTCTAGGACCAGCAGTAATCTTCAACCAAAGTAAAGTGGCATCCTTCACAAAGGTCTCACACATCTGTCACAAAATTAATCTGGGAAATAGTTTTCATATTCACCCTTCAAATCTCACCAGTGTGGCCACTTCAGCCTAGTCATCTCACAATAGCCACTATTACTCACACTGTGCTGCCCCATCATAAGCATCATTTTTCATCATCATTTTTCATATTAAGTCAGAAAAAATCCTGAAATTGATTCATGACTGCATGCAAGGGAATCACTGGTGCAGCTAGTATAAAGTGCAATTTTATACACTCAAAATGGTACACAGGTGACTAAATGCCTGGTAGCATACTTAAAGTGAATTGTATCTAGTACATACAAACAAAAAATGCATATACAACTTATTAACAAATAATAATAATAATAATAATAATAAATAGCATTTTTATAGTGCAAAAGACAGTTAGTGTCAAAGTGCTTGGAATTCGCAGTACTGCAAACAAATCTAATTTCATATCTGATATTGATGATACAATAAATGCTGATGTGTAAGCACTGTGCTGCAGGGCAAAATATTATCTGTTAAACCTTGCTACTGTACATTTAGGTTGCTTACAGTGGTGATGAGTCTCTAAAAGGGGGAGGGGGTGGGGAGCTTGATGAATAAGGGAGAGAGCGCAAAATAAGGTGATATGAGATAATTTTTATCTACTTGAGCGTGATTTTTTTTGCTTAAAAAAACCATCAAGTATTTATTTCACCACGACCAAATGGCAGTGGACAGGGGAGGAGTGTTAGCCCTCCCTACACACTACCTAGATATACCACTGGTTGCTTATTAGCTAACATTGATAAGACTAATGACAACAATCTGTAGATTGTGTACCATTGTCACCTGGTTCAAGTTTGTACATCAACTTTTAACCTTTTTACAGACAGCTCCCCATGATGATGTTTGTCAAATAATAAGTAATTGTAGATAAGAAAGTTCATGTCCACCCTCTTCTCTGTTGTTTTTTTCTCAAATTGATTCTTATATATTTTCCTTACCACATAATATGGTGCTTTTTCAATTAGTTTACGTTGTTCCAGTTTGGTATCAGTTTACTTGGCTGGTTAACTGATTTGTGTGGGTGTGTTGGTGATGAGTTGCTCTGTTTCTGATTTATCTGCGTTGGTTCTCTCCACCTAGGAGTATAAATGGGTACCTGGTGGGGGTTGCTATTGCACCAATATGGTAACAACAAGTCTAGAGGACCCAATGACCAGGGAAAAAGAAAGCCCTTTGTAATGTAAATGAAAGGCGCTACATAAATAACAAGTGACACATAAAGCTGGGCACCGATGACTGTCAGGAGCAGGGAGTGCCCGAACATACGCATACATTATACGTTACCATGGTTATGCTTTGTCTGTCTTTTTATTGTAGGGTTTGAACTTACGCATATAGTATACGTTACCAGTGGTTATGCTTTGTCTGTCTTTTTCTTGTAGGGTTTGAACTTACGCATACAGTATACGTTACCAGTGGTTATGCTTTGTCTGTCTTTTTCTTGTAGGGTTTGAACTTACGCATACAGTATACTTTACCAGTGGTTATGCTTTGTCTGTCTTTTTCTTGTAGGGTTTGAACTTACGCATACAGCATACGTTACCAGTGGTTATGCTTTGTCTGTCTTTTTCATGTAGGGTTTGAACTTACGCATACAGCATACGTTACCAGTGGTTATGCTTTGTCTGTCTTTTTCTTGTAGGGTTTGAACTTACGCATACAGTATACGTTACCAGTGGTTATGCTTTGTCTGTCTTTTTCTTGTAGGGTTTGAACTTACGCATACATTATACGTTACCAGTGGTTATGCTTTGTCTGTCTTTTTCTTGTAGGGTTTGATTTATTTTTCTATTGTGTTTTTCATTCTTATATTTTATTGTGTTGTTTACTACTCATCTGTAATGCATTTGCTTTTCTATTGATATTAATGTGTTGCACCTGTCTACAAATGTGTCTACCACACTGAGTTTGTCCTCCAGTGGGTGATTTGAGTGGAAGTGGACATACTCGTTCATGTCTGGGCTTTCTATAAACAGTTGTGCTGATGGTTCAATTTTATGAAATAGTAGACCATGTGACAATTTAGTACACAACCTCCAAATCATCATCATTAGCGTAATCAAGGTTAAACGAGGAGCACCCGAAACATAGCAAAGCAATAAAAAATCTTACAAAAACGATTTTAAAATCTACAAATTGGTGAAGGCAGTTGAAATCCCTTGAGAATACATTGTATGCTGGTGATATGCGGCACACATGTGCAATGCTAAGTGAGTAACATTAGTGATTTAAAACCGGTGCAGACATTGTGCAGAGACAAATGTACGTGGTGTTGTGCACACATGTGCATAAATATCAGGTTTGAAATCAGTACATAATATACACTGTATTTATTATACAAACGATGTCACTCACAGTGGCGGCTCTGGGATATAATTTATGAGGGGAGGAGCTAAGATGTCCGACTTGGGGGGGGGGGCTAAGTATTTATGGGTGTAACTATAGCATGCAGCGTTATCTGAGGGCCGAAAGCCAGAACCAGAGTGTCCCTCCCAAAACGAGATTTTTTTTTTAAAATTGGGACTTCTAGATAGCCAGAAATGGCTGGCATGGGAAAACTGGGCCTATTCTTTTTTTTTTTGGTCTGACTGCCTGACAAGCTTTGCCAATGTGGGGGGGGGGGGGCTTGACCAGACCAATGGGGGCTGCCACTGGTCACCCCTCCTGTTGGTGCCGCCACTGGTCACTAATGCAAGGAGTGCACACATATACTGTTGGTGCATGCTTGTCAGAACTCATTGTAGTATTTAACTGTCTTACCATGAAATTGTGTACAAATGCTACTTTCGAGCCCGTGTGAGTGGGCTTTGCATTATAAATAATAGTACAAATTAGTAAACATGAAAATAAAGCTAATTTTCTATATGGTGGTTGTGACATTGTGGGTAAGGTGCCCATACTCCAGTGGCAGGGTTCCTGGTTCAATCTTCACTAAGGGCATGAATGGCAGTAAATTCACCCTTTCACAAAAAGTTCCCAAAACATGGACTACACAGGTCCCTTGTCAATTATTTTACAAAATTAAAATTTTGATATATAAATTATAATTCTTTGGATAAAAACATATTAACAAATTAGGACTGTTAAAATGAAAATTGAAGTTACCTCTATGACTGACTCAAAGGATGGTCTGAACATCAACGGGTAATAAGAGGTTTGCTTTGCTTTTGCTAAGATGAATGGTGGTCCATAGAAACCAACACCTTCAAGACAGGCATTCAACGGCCAATCAAAATTAGTTTGATTGATCTGTGAAACAATAAAAAAATTGACATTCATGTTCTGTTTCATCAAGCATCTGTTGAAACTGACAGATAAAGATTTCATATGTCCTCTTAACAAATCAATTATGTCAGCCTTCAATAACAAAAAAATGTTGTTTCTATAATAAAGTGATACTTTTTTATTGAAATTTAAAAAAAAATGTAAAAAACAGATCTGCTTACAATGGGAATATCCTGGGTAATTGATTGATGTACTGGGGCAGTGAACTCAATCTGGGCTGCAGAGCCTTCTGGGCTGACAGTGCATTCAAGCATGTACACTCTGATGTCTTTGGGGGAACGAAGAACTAGCTGGCAAGGGTAGTGTCCCGCTTCTTTGGGGACAAATTTGATAGGTAGACGAACACTGCCCTCATCCAGAATGACACCTAAATATGAAAAATGCAATAGATAATGTAAAATTGATTTTAATTTTCTTAAATACTTATTTACACTGTAAAAAATCTACAGATGATAAATGGTACATTTAAAAAAATGTAATATACGCAATAACAAAAAATAGATAAATAAAAATAACTGACCTTTTGACCCAACAAGTCCTGCTGGTGACCTTTTAGTAATTTCACCATTTCTCATGACATCTTGGGCTGATCTAGCCTTCAACTCCAAAGGTGACGGCATGGTTACAGACGATGGTGCAGAAAAAAATCTTGAGCTAGTTTCAACAGAAAATGTTTTTCCCTCTTGTTTCTTATTACTCAACAAAGTAAGTGACTGGTCAGAAATCACTCCTCTGTCTGACAGACCCAGAGCCGCAATAGCAGCGGTGACTGTTCCTGCGGCTAAGGTGCCCGTCTTTTGACGTCGTTTTATCTCTGTGCTATTCATACGCTGCTGTGCGGCTATGACCAGCGCCTGTTCGTATGCTGTGTTCGTTAGCGGGATGGTGAGCTCCTCGTTAAGGGTTTGATTACTGTCGCAACGCCAATAGATGACTCTATCATCACCACCGTACAGACCTCTTCCTGAGCCTAATGAATCAAAGATGGTCAAAAATATTTAAAATGTATGGTCTATATTTCTGATGAGGCGAATCTAGTCATGCAAAGAAAGTGTAAAAAATATATATATATACAGTATACACATGCTCTTTTTCATAGGAAAAGCATGCAAGTCCACAATAAATGAAAAAAATAACAGTTGGCAATTCAATGCTATGACTTCTTTTAACTGCTTAGCTAGACACCGCCATCACTTGAGCACCTGTGAGTCATGCATCGGCGGGCTTTACGCCTTAAATTGCCGATAAACGGTGCGGTGTTGGTTTGGTTCGTTTAGGCGTTTTCTTTTTTCTTTGTTAGCCTAGGTTCATGGTTTTTTTATTCTCTTGTCCGTTTCCTTCCGTTGTTGTGAAGCGCCTCGAGGTTGGTCTAACGGGAGGCGCTATACAAATCGCAAACTATTATTATTATTATGTAAATTAACTTACAATACATAATAAAAATGACTAATTTGAAAAAAAAACTATCTTCTACAGTATGTGCATTATACAACATGTGTACAAAGTCGTTACAGAAGTTGACAATTTACAACTTGGTGGTACAAACTCTCTCAGGTGTAATTATCTGTCCCACTAACTGTAAGCTCCTCAATTTTTATGACTTTAAAATTATTTTTACAACCATGAATTTTTACAATCCACATTTGGTTTGATATAAAATTCATTGGAAAAATGGAATGAAAGTTATAAAACTAACAATTATTAGAAAATTGTTGGTGTTCAATAACCAGATATATTGCCAATATAAACACCAATAGAACTAAGAACTTCATATATTTTTCCTTATTGAAGAGTCACAGATATTTTTTGTTCTAGTTTAATACTATAATTATTTTCCTTTATTTTGATATATTGATGTCATATTTATATTTGTATTATATTTAGTTATGAATTGCAATAAAATGTTTCATATTCACATTTGTATAGATGATAGAGGGACAACTTTGCTAGAATTGCTTTACCAAATACATTCATGGTTGTATCTCGATTGGAATGTGCAATGTTTGTAGTTGCTCATTTTTAATCTTTCTAATTTTTGCAAATTGTAAAGCATAATTTTAAAATACACATGGTCATTGTTGCAATCATTAGGTTGACTATTGTTTGTATAGACATGTCAATCTCATTGAATTTGTCATTCGAGCTTAATACTGCAGGCGATAGCTGCAAATAAATGGCTATAAACCCAGGGAAGTGAAAGGGAGGTACTACTAATAATACAAAATCCTTTATGCACTTGTTAATTAAGGTGCTTCATTCTTTGCGTTTTTATATAATGGTATAAGTAGACTGCTAAATAAAAGAGGCTACTGTGTGTGTGTAAATCTTCCACAAGTGGTATTACCACAATAAGAGAATGACAGAAAAGTATCTTAGAGAGAGAAAGTCTACAAAATGCTAGGGGATGTACATGTCACATCTAAACTCCGGAGCATGAGAAACATGTAACTTAAATTTAGCAATCACTGAACATGTGACGAATTGCATTTCAATAATCTGGCAGTAAAAAGCAAACACTGAATACAAAAACTGGTACAAATCACTTTACATTCTTGATCCCATGTTATAGGCTGAGCAATGGAATTTTATCACCTGCTAATGCATGTTGAGACTAACATGCAACTACCTTAGAATAATAATAATAATAAGAACATGTGAAAAACAAACCATAAAGTAATAATGATTCTTGTCATGTAAGCCCTTTAGGAAAAAACAACCATGCTACAATTCAAATAACAAACATGCAAACTCTGTAAGTTTTTAAGGTGTTTCCTGGTAAAAACTAATGCTAAGCTCAATGGAATTATTACCTGCTAATTCATGTTGAGACTAACATGCAACTAATAATGAATAACAATACTAAAGAACATTTTAAAAAACAACCATAAAATAATAAATATCCCATGCAAACCCTTAGGAAAAACAACCATGCTACTATTATGTAAATAACATATGTTACACATCAACAGAATGGAATATAATACAGAATCTAGGGTCAAAGTACCACTTAATGAAGTCCTTATGGGGGTCCTTGGTAAAAAATAATCTAACTCGCACACATTCCACCAATGTGCTATAGATTTCAAGTGGGAAGTTCGCACTCTACCAGAAAAAGAAAGAAGTTAAATCCAATTTACACAGGACGAAACGCTGCACAGCAAGCATGCTGCACAACACTAAGTATTTCCTATCTATGATCACAGTCCATTTCACACTTAAAATTGATGTGAGCTTTATTTTGTTTCTTCGGGGCAGTAATTAATTAAAAATATCTAAAAGCACAGAACGTCTAACTTAGGTCCATTCTTCTCTTCTCCTGGGTGTATCATCTTTGGCATTAAACATTAACTTCATCAGAACACTATTTGTCTTGCAACAATTAACATGAACACACTAATCCAAATAGACTTGAATTTCAAGCTCAACAATCAATCTTATAATTACAGTAGTCATTCCAAATACATAGATAGCTAGGCAGATAAATAGTGAAGATGCTACAGAAACAAAGATAAGCTCCACCCCTGCGAGCATGTGCACACATCCGTTGCTAAGCAATGTTAAGCTTGCTTCAGACTCAGGGGCGGATCTAGCAGGGGGCATGTGCCCCCATTTTGGTAATAAATTTTAAAATTTCAATGCATATCAATGTTATGTACTGAAATAATCACTACATATCGAGAAAAAATGTTGTGCCTGCCCCCGCCCCCACCCCCCAAATTGAAAAATTCTGGATCTGCCCCTGAAACTAGAGCAATTTGAAGCTGCTAGCGTTAATTGCGTTAATCTGTCTAAAGTTAATGTGAACCAAACTGTATGCATGCAACTAAGTGTATAACATTCTTTAAACATGTGACATAATACTGTCAGCACGTGAATAACATGCAAAAACCATGTTACTGATAATTATGCTGCTGAAAAAATGTTATGTTATCAACATGACACATATAATACTAACGTGTGAATAACCTGCTAAGAATATGCAATTACAAACCATGATACTATGTGATTAACATGCTTACAACACGTGACACATTCTGATGTGAGTTTGCATCAGGAAAATATAGGAGTGATGTTTTGCCCTACCTTTGGAACGTACTGAGTATTCAGTACAATAACAGGTCAGGTAGGACAAAACATCACTCGTATAACATGTGACACACATGTGACTAACATGTCACTAACCTGCTGCAGCAGCACTGCTTATTCTGACGCTGTGTTTGGTTGGCGTAAATGGCAAACAAGATGGGAGTGGCAGCAGAGCTGTGGCCTCAATCGAGTACAAGAATTCTCCCACATCCTCATTGATGAACAGCACTGAGCACTGGCGCTTACCAATGTTGAACGGCAGGAAGTCAATGTAAACTGTTGTGACGCTATTCGCATCAATTTTAACCAATTTCTTATCACAAAAGAATGCACTCACCAGGCCATTCACATCCGCTAAAACACAATATTTGTTGTATTAGAGATATTTTAAATTCAATCAACTGATTAATAAAATAATTATACATTCTATATATAATTAATTGTTGATATAAATTTACAGCATAAAATGAAGATACAATGCTGGAAAGTAATAGACATTTACATGAATTCAAATAGCTATACATGTACAGACTTCAGTAGTGGCAGTTTGGCGCAGCGGTTGAGGTTTGGGCTTTCAATCGTAGGTCAGGGTTTTGAGTCTCCGTGCAGATTCGCTTGCATCCTTGGGCAAGACATTTTAGCAACATTGCTTCAGTCCACCAAGCTGTATTAATGGGTACCAGCAAACTGTTGGGGACTAATCGGCGACAGACTAGTGTCCTGTTCAGTGGAGTACAACTCTCATCCGCTTCACACTACAGAAACTGGGGATAAGCTCCAGCCTTACAAGCCCCTAGTGTCTCGGAAAGGATTTAGTTTAGTAGACTTTACACAATGTACTATTGTAATGTAAAAGCATGCTTTTTTTGTTTAAAATTTTGTATTTGTCAAATTTCTTGGGCATAAAAATCCTGTTAATCGCTCATTTTTACTTAGTACCAGATTAACTGACAGTATACAGTAGGAAGTTTGCTTTATATGATAGGCAAATGTCAAACCAGAGGCCAGAGGGCCCATCTCTTTCTTACGACATTTTGACCAGACAATGCAAGGCTGTGAGGGGTTTGCCATCCCTACCACACAGCAAGTCTATTTTACCTACACAGCATATGCTGGTACCCATTTATACTCCTGGGTAGAGAGACAAACATATTAAAAACTTCATGAATAAATTTAAAAACATACTTTCCTTATTTTCCATTTCGGTCTGCATATCTTCTACAGTTAGTGGGGTTGGTGAGCGCTCTTTTCTCTGCCCATGGTCAATCTTAGACCGTACTTTCTTAGGCCTTGTCTTTTCGCCCTTTGTGTTCATCAAGCTGCTGGTTTTACTTTTTAAATCCATTGAGGGGAATGTTTCATTTGCCTCAACTAGGACAATACGAAATTCTGCACTTTTGTTGAATGGGTTTACAACTTCAATTTCAACTTTGTTCAGCTCATAGCAAGGTGATTCGCATTTGATTGTAGCCTTTGAAAACATTTTAAAAATGTAAACAAAAATTTGATATTAATCTTGGTGGTTAAAGTTATCTGATTTCTACAAAAAGATATCAGGTAGCACTTCGCGGTAGGACATATAATGTAATGTCGTCAACAAGAAGTGCATATGAAAACATAAAGTTCTAATCGTCACATGGTTTCTAAGACGTATTTTGACCAAATCTACATTGTGAAGAGAATGTAGGACAGACACTCATAAGTTAATCCGTTCTACGGTCACATCATCGCATAAATCAAAAGCTCCCTAATATTTATCATGCTAATGCTAACTTACAGAGGGAACAATATTATCAATTGAAGTTCTCAAATTGAACACCAATGTGGTCCCACAAGCTGATCCAAGTCTCCTTCCAACCAGTACTAGCACTCCCTCTGCTGGTCTCAAGAATCGACTAGTGAACTCCAACATGAGGTCATAGTTGCTCTTTGGTGCAACAGTAATCTGCTTTATGTTTGGTATTCGGAAGTCTTGGGCATCCCGTCCGGCAATAAATGCGTGGTAGATAAGAGGCTTCTTGCTTGGATTTGTCAACCGAACCTAGACAAAAAAAACTCCCATCAACAATTTAGACCAGAGTTAACTTTTTTTTAGATACATGTTCACATCATTCCACAACAACAGGGGCTGAAATGAACCATAACATCGGGGTAACCCCCTACTCTTCCGAAAGATGCAATGAGTTCTTTAAAGGCCAACTCAGACAGCGTCGGCCGACGCAGCCCGACGCGATTTGTTGTCGCGTCGGGTCTGTGTGGGTTGAACGCAGACGCGATGGTGTGCGTCGGGGGCAGTCGCGTAGTAGAATATTAAATGTGTTTAATATTTCTCACGACGGCTTAAGACTGTCCCTGACGATAAATCGGGTCGGGCTGCGTCGGCCGACGCTGTCTGAGTTGGCCTTAAAGTGCACACGAGCCAGATGTATACACTGGACCTCCATTTTAAGTCCTTATCTGAGAAGACTTGGTTCTACCAACCGAACCATGGGCGAGGAGTGGCTGAAACCAACGCCGATGTTAAGGCTGTAGCTAGCGGCACCCCTGCCTTACTGCTCAGCCACTCGACTCGCCCGCAAGCTGTTACTATATTTATTTATTTATGTGTGAATTTTAATACCTCCGCCAAGGAAGTTATGTATTCTGTCTGTCCTCGATATTGTTTGGTATTCGGAGGAGGTATGCACTATATGGAGTGACTCCTCTAGTTTATGTAATAATAAAGGTCCATGATTTATGTAAACCTTTTCTCTGTCAGATTCATCTGACAAAATTTTGTTTGGATTTATTCGGTCTGAAGAATTATTTCCAATGGGGTGATTGGGCAATACACTGGCAGACAATTGCTTTCTTTAATGTGCACATGACCTATACAGCACACAGGACCAATGGCTTAATGTCTCATCCGAAAGACGATGCACATTTTTTATACTTGCATTTCAGCCAACACATGGAAAGCAGTGGATGGTATTGAACCGGGAATCAAAGTATCTACATGGTTCAGTGCACACGTAGTGGCTACCACCAGTTTAGCCAACAAAGCTATAAGGAGAGCAGCAGATGGTATTGAACCGAGAACCAAAGGATATGCATGATTCAGCGCACACACAATGGCTACCACCAGTATAGCAGACTGAGTTATACTGCCCTCAAACACAGAAAGATACACAATTTCGTCGCTCACATCACGAACTAACACAATCAAAGTAGATTGTGTTAGTTCGTGAAATCACAGTAGCGCGTCAAAACGAGCGCGTATTGGTTGTCAAGCAATTTTGTATTCTTTACCACACAAAAAGTCCTTAACGACAGCAGCGCGTATTTTGACACGCTTTTTTGATTCCACGAACTAACACAATTGAATTTAATTGTGTTAGTTCGTGATGTGAGCGACGATTTGTTTGATCTGATATGTTAAAACATTCAAAGTCAATTCAATAACTTTATAGGTACTTAACCATCTTAATTTATTACCTGCATACACAAATCTGAGAATTATTTACTTAGCTATCTAGTAAGTTTATTGCTACTTAAGCCATCTCAAGGTATTACCCACATGCACAAATGTGTGACTTATTTACTTACCTGTCTCGTAACAGTTGCATGAAGGGAACCCAGAAAGTCTACAGAGCTCTTGGGCACATACTGTGGTAAGCGTTGGTAAAGATGAATGCAGAGCAACAATAGAGATATTGGATTAGGATCAGTAATGTCTATGGCCTACGGAATAAAAAAATATATAAATGTATTGGATTATATGTTGTAATAACAAGCCAAACCAGTCACGCCTCCAAAAAAATTGATTCTTAGTTATATATACAGGGTTAAACAGTAAAATGAGAGCTATAAAATGGTAAAAGAATCACTTAAATCCGAAGTTATGAAGTTACAGGAAATTTAAACATACAGCTGTTTAAAGAACAATATTTGAGATATCAGCCTTCAAAGTTTACGATTTAAAGCATTTCCCAGGCAGAATCCATCACCAAGTCATTATAAATTGTTGTTTTAACATAGAAAATGGCAAAAATAACAACACAGCATGATGTATATAAAAAAGATTAGTTCACTGCAATAAAATAGACTTCAAAAATGTTGACATTCCAGCAAGTTTTGGCCATTATCTCTGAAACACGATTTGCGACTATTGATTGGTTTGACTTGTCTTTGCCACATATACAGAATTAGTATAAAATATGATTGTAGCATTATCTATTATTACTTATGTTAGCTTATGTCTAAATTATGATATTATCATCAGTAAAACCAAATTATTGAATATATACTCAAATCACTCACCTGGATATCATAATCAACTCCAATACTCTTAAGGGCATTTACTACTTTGAGTGCATTATGCAGGCACTGTTCAGCAGTGGCTGGGTGCGTGTACATATCTCGTAAGTGTGTGTTGACCTAAGAAGAAATTAAAATATTTATTAAAATATTATAAAATGTATAACAACTTGTCTATACTTTTGTAATCAGCTGAGATAAACACTAGTTCAAACATTACACAATTTTAATCACAAAAATTTCATTTGGTGAGACATTGTTTATACATTTTTTAAATAAATTGTTTATACATTGAAATCTCCAAAAATAAGATTTGTATATTTATACCTAATTATATAAATTTAAAGCATTTAACTATTACATTACGACACTGTTTACATTCAACAATAAAATTTTATTGTTAATTTCTCCTCCATCTGGATGTTTTTGGCAAAACCATAGAAAACAAATTTTTTTTTTTCATTTTTTTCCCACCCTGCTCTTACGATAAAAAAGGGAAAAAAAGGAATCAAGAAATAAGTCCTGTCTTAGGAATTTAATATTTAAAACAAATTCAGCCAAATTCTTTTTCACTATGATATGTTTTATTATAAGATAACAGATTGATACTAATGTTGCCAAAAACGTTCATGTTAACTAGCTCTCCCAATTGCACAATTACAGTACAAGCATCTGGGTAGAACTAATTTTAAACAAGTAGCCATCACAACAGTATCCAAAATGCAAGATGTAAATAAATAAAGTGTATTTAACAATATTCAAGCAACTCATCAATTTCAATAAACCCTGTAGTCAGGACATAAATTATTCATAATTCAAAAAAGTATGTTTAACTATAAATAATCAATCACTTAGTCATTCTTTTAATTAAGTTATCCTTTTGCTAGCAAATTATTATTGTTTCTATTCTGAATACAGAACCTTGTGATTAAAGGAACTGAATAATGTACAAGAACCACTGGACTCAATCCACTTTTGGTTTGAAATACATACTTTTGGCAAAAACTCATGAAACATACCAGAAATGGAACGTGAGCGGCCAGCAGAGCTGCCAATACCAAGCCGTCTAAGAGGTCGTAGTCAAAATTCACTACCCAACGGGAGGGAGGAACTCCTCCTGTAATACAAATTCACATTTGTAAGTTGATTTTACAGTTGCAAAAATTGTTAGTGTCAATATTTCTCACTGTTCTCTATTGTGAAATTTGGTTATATGTTCATTTTTGATATTTTCTTAAAATTAATGTATATTTTCATGATTTTCCAAACAAGTGTTTTTGTTAATACCTGTTAACTTCTTTTGCAATTGACATTTTAATAGCAAAATGTGAAGATATTGATAAAATAAATTTAAAGTTGGTATTTGGTGCTTTCCACACTCGTGGTTACAGTAGCAGTTTCACAAACATTACTGATTATTAGAGTAGAACTTGCAATATTAAAGTTCAATTTTATAATGTAAGACTAAAGCCATGCAGATGATTTGTGCAAGATTGTGCCATACCAAAGCCATACAATGCAGAAAACAAATTTGATCCAATATTTCATTTACATACTAGATCAGTCACTCCACAGTGTGCATAACATCTGCCCCTGTGCATGGATACTGAACAATACACAGGCTGTGTATGATGGGCGACTCCATTATTTTCTTCGATGCACGAGGATAAATTCAAGGGGAAAAAAAAACAAATATCTGTGGCATTGACTTTGTGCTTTGAACTTTCCTTCCCAAAAGTTAATCCTCTCTTTCTGAGTATGTACCATTCCACAAATGTTATGATGAAACAATCCTTAGTTTTTGCATAAATCTATTAACTGCCAAGCAGACAGAGAGGCAGACTTGGTGAATAAATTAAATCCTTGGTGGAGATGACTGAATTATAAACGAGTGAAAGCGTACTTTAAACCAGGGTACCAAAGTAAAATGATGTTTAACACAACATACTTGAAAAGAATTTGGATAATTAGATTTACATTCCAAACTCGGCAACAATCACTTAAGTAACAATTTTGGGTTAATATATGTGCTCAAGCATGAGATGACTGAAAACAAATGTAAAAATACACACAAACATGTGAGACAGACGACATGAAAATAAATACTCAATGGAGAAAAGTGGCAGAATCATTACCTGTTGGACGGTGAAATACAAGATACTGAGACTCTACGTAAAGCAAATAATGAAGCGAAGAAGAAGACAATAGATAATATTATTATTTACTGATTCAGAATAAGGGTTCCAATGTTTACAATCAAATAAAATGCAGCCAGAGACCTCATTAATACAATAATTACTTTTATCTATAACATATATTTTATTTACACTATTAAATCATTCACATTTACAATGTATTATTTTGTTTAAATTAAATTAATTAACAGTGCTTTATTAAATTACCTTTATTACATTCCACCCATATCTTGTGCCGCTGTTGCTCATAATAATGGTTCAGCCAGGATAAAAGAATTCTCTCCCCGACACCATATATATTACTAGACTGGGGATCGGCATTGACAGACGGTAGTGTCTGACCCCCCGGCGCAGCATGGGTCTTCAAACTCCTGGGAGTCACTCTTGACAAAATGAGAACCTAAGAAAAAGGTTTAGAATGTAATTTTACTTTAGGCAAATTTGTAAGCATTAATTTTTGATTTCTTAGCTGATATTTTTGGACCTTTTCAATATAAACATTACTGCTATCCAAGTGGGCTCATTAAACACTATTCTATTAACTGCATTACCTTCTGCTACCCATTCATATCATAGTGGATATCTCACCTGAGGATGTGTGCACAAAGGCTTGTGTTGCAATATTTATTTATCAATCCGTATTCTTTATGTGAGTAAACTTTTCAATATATTACTGTTCTCCAAGTGGGCTCATTAAACACCATTCTATTAACTGCATAAACATAATGGTTTGTGCAAATTTGTGAATGTAAGTCAATTGAAGACTTAAACCATTTCCTTTTTGACTGTCCACCTTTAAAACATATACGGGATAATTGTCTTAAACATCTTCGGAATGACCTGGAAACATGGGGACTATCATCCTATTGGGATGTATTTTATGATAGGTCTAATGAACGCCACTTATTACATTATAATTTCTCCAATGTTTTTCCTTATAATATTGTTAATGACCTTTTTGATTTAAATTGTAAACAGTTAATTGTAAGGTGTATAAAAGAAAGAAATATTTTGTTATCTGAATTGCCACCTCAACAAGTCTAGGAAATATTTCTAGACCTTTTTAAGTGTTATTTAATGTGTCTTAAATCTGTTTGATTTATGATTGTTTAATCGTTTAAATATTTGTTTTACTATAGATTAACATACTTTTGGTTTTTACAATTAAGTTTTATTTTTTAAATTTTATTTTGTATTAAGGTATTTTGGATGCACCATAAAACTTGTTTTATGTGTGCCACTGTTGTAAAAGTGAAGTCTAAATTAAATTGAAAAATTGAAAATAGCTTCTACTGTACTATCCATTGTTCTACAGACCAGTATAGTTACTTATAATTGAATACTATTTAGTATTTTGTTTATGCATCTCTTGTCCATTTGTACCATTATTGTATTGCTTACAACTGAAATGAATTTAAATCAAATATATGCAAAATAGAACAACAATCACATACCACATGTACAAATACAAACAGAGTCATAAATATATAGATAGTATAGAGATAATATATTTATTATAGTGACATAAATATATATTAATTTATATTAATAAATAATAATAATTATTATAATGATTATAATAATTATGAAGAGATGACAGTGTTATAAAGAAGGCTATTGAACAGTTACAAACTTCACAAGATTGCACAGAATTGACCAGAATATCTTTATCACTGCACATACAACAAACTCACTTTTATATTACCAAAGAGACAAAGAAAAAATTAATTTAACACTACTTTAGCCGATATCTAAACTGCAGCAGCGTACAATGAAAATAAATATGGTGTTTCACCTACAGTTGTGTGGTTATCATCACTCCTTAGTAATGAAATTGGAACTGAAACATATTTGAAGGTACATAATACTTTGTGTAGTGCTGTGACTTTTTTTTTATTATCATAAAAGCATTGTAGAATATAGTAGACTCAAATGTCATTGTGTTTATTACTAGCCTCATCGTTACAGAACACTCCACCAGAGATGAATATAGGGGTCCCTAGAGGCATTTTGTTCCAATTACTGGGTGAATAAGTTAAAGTAACCTGGAGGCCTTAACATTGTTCTATATTAAGCAAGCATGATTAAAAAATTTGTAATTTGGGTGATGATGAGTTTGAGCAGTCAACGGCTCTTTCTGGAGTGTCAATCAAACTTAACAATTGAATGTGTTATTCCAGCAAACACACAAGTTAATGGCTTTCACCTAGCAACAAGATCCAAATGTGCATGCCTTAGCTGAACAGTCCATTTTATTTGACAGTTGTTGGTTTGTTATTCAAAAAAATAGTAAACAAAGTACTTTGAGGTCTTTTAAATAACTGAAACCAGTATATAAACATAAATTATTACCCTTACCTTGATAGACTGGAGAAGAAGGTCTGTCCATGCTCTCTTGGACACAGACTCAAACAGCACCTGATCCAAAGTAGTATCCACCTGAAGAGCTTGGAGGGGGGACACCTGTGATTTAGATTCAAGCTTCTCTTGGATATTGAATTGCATCTTCATGTATCTCTGGTAGTCATTTGGCTCAAACAGGTATTCAGGTTTAATGCTAGCTACAGATGCACCTTGGCTCCTGTAACATAAAGCAAACACAAATAGTAAACAAATCAATAATAATATTATATTCAATTTAATTTAATTTTTTTATTTTGTTTCTATTTTATTCATTTTCCAAAAACACAAAAATACATAAAACAACAGTACAATCAGCACCTGAGGGTAGCCATAAGTAGGATCAATTCAAAGAATTGCACTGTCAAGTGGCTTTCCCAACTAAGAGTACTTAAAAAAGTATTTAAAGAAGTATTAAAATTCAATATAATTGGTCACTTTTTTGAGCTCCCTTTTAATTGCTATGAAAACTTAAACAATGACAAGTTCACAACATACAAAATTCACAAAATGATGACAGATTAACACATTGGAATAAATAATAAAAATGAATAAAGAAAAGTTGGAAGAACAAAAAGAAATTATAAGCCGAGGTGCTGTTTGACAGTGTACTTCTATATACTTAAACCATAGATTTTGAAGGCATCTACTCACCTTAGGAATGTCAACAATGTGGAGTACATCCAGTGTAGCTGCAGCACCCTCTCAGCTGGGTCGCTTGGCAATGCATGGTCAATGGGAATACCTGGAATAGGACGTCCACTCAAATGAGCAATCATGTCAAAGATGGTCTTAGCAAATTTCTTCTTCTGGTTGTTGGTTGCCGGACTGCCTTGCACAGTTTTATCCCGTACAGCATCTTTCACAGAGTTCTTGGAGATTCCACTAGGAAAAGAGGAAGGGAAAGATAACATCAAAGTTTTGCAGTTTCATTGACAATACATCTTTTAACAAATGCTAGAAATAGTCAGAAACTCAGATACTTTATTTCATCCATACAATCGTATAGAAATTTGTTTTCCACCAGCTTTAAACTAAATACAACGAATCAACACAATACAGTATTAATAAATAGGTCAGATTAAAAGACATTTAAGATGGGAACAAAAACACTGTAAACTTACCACTCCAACCCCTCCCTCCCCATCACCGTGCCACCCTGGAATTAAACGTGTGTATGCCATCGGGCAGGAAGGAATACCTATGTCGATTTTTTTTCTTACAAATAACATTTTACAGTATATTGCATTAGAGGATATTGATGTCATATCCATTTTTCTATTTCTTTCTGATGGATGTTAAAAATCAGAATACACCACATACCTCCTCATTGTGTCTGGAACTGTGGCTGGACAAGGTCCACCGCCCCAGCCATGTAGTGTGATCCAACGCTGAATGGCCATCAATACTTCATGGTGAAACACCCCTTCCTCTGAGTCTTCATCAGGGAAGGCAGCCGAGCCTAAAGATCTTGACACTAGGCCTAGACGGCTCTGTGGGTCGTAACTGGAACCACCGTTAGTGGCATGATTCACAGCACCATCACGAGGAGTGCTACGATAGGTTGACTCTGTGTAAATAATATGTTAGACTTACATAGCACTTAATGTCAACAAGGCCTCAAAGTGCTTCACATTATTGTCATTGGATCAAACATAAATTGAACACATACTCAGCTCCCTGGGGAGAATTCCAATGTTGCAAATGTAATCATCGTATTTTGTGTTTGAACCTACCAGGTACCCATTTATACTCCTGGGTGGAGAGACACAACCGCAGGTAAGTTATTATGTTGAAAGCTATTGAGGAGAAATTTAAATGTAGTGTAAAGTAAAATTTGGTCCTAGTGGGTAACTGGAAAATTTTGGAAATGGTGTATAATAATGATTTGACAAACAGATGGTTTGCAATTTACCAGTAACACTAGCCGTTGATTCATCATAAGTAGATGAAGTAGCGCCAAATCTTGAGCTTGTACTTGAACTGTTTCGAGTCGATGGTCTAGTTGGCGATTCCACCGGCAGGATCATTGCTTCCCCAACATTCACACTTTCTTTTGAAGATGTGCGTCTTCCTTTAAGAGAACGTCCCTGCTCTGTTACAATTTGGTAGTCAGTTCGATGTTTGGCGATGAAGTGGTAGGCAGTAAGTAAACAGTTGTCTGCAGTTGCAGTAACCACAATTGAAAAACTGCAAAATGTCAAAATAAATTTATATATATACTAGATCATTATTATTTTTCATAATCATGATGATGTATTAAGCCTGAACATGAAAAAATGTTTCTAATGCACAACTCGATTCTCTAGTCAGTCTCATTAATTTTGTTTGCATTCTTACATATGACCTCATGAACACTAATACAATATAAATGTTTCTCCTATCATAAATGATTTGTATATGCTTCTATTTTTAATTGACTGTTTCTCTTTTTAAATTCATCCTTTGAAGCCCCATTGGCCTTGTTGGGATGAAAGAATGTCCACTGTGACATTATGAATGTGTGTAAATATTGTTGCCACTTGGCAAATACTACTAGACACAATACTAGACAACACCTTGAAACACAAACACTAACCTGTTTCCCATGTCATCAAGAAATTTGATGGGTTGAGAGAAAGACACTGGTCTTGGAGAACAGAACGTAACCCTACACTTCAGGATAAATGGTTCCTGGTGACCTTCATCAACAGAGCATGGCTGGATGGTCTGACCATCTGGAAAGGAGACTGCCAGAATGGAGGACGTGCTGCCATCTTCAAGTTCAATGTCAGGAAGTTCCACATCGATGACATTTTTCCTAAGAATTTTTGTAAGAATTGATTAGTATAATTTTCCATATACAATATATATATTTCAATATATTTTAATCCTGTTTAGTATTCAAAACTGCCTTTAGCAATTTTCATGTTTGTTCCTTATTTGTATTATGCCATTTATTTCTTTATGAAACGACAAAATAAATGAACTAAAAAACTCAACTGTCTAAAACCAGCTGCTTGTATGGTGAAATTGGCGGAGACTTCTGTTGCTAATGGAACTGGTGTGAGGACAATAGCAATGGGGTCAAATGTCAGCCTGGGTGACTTCAAAGTGCCATGAATCTTCAGGTGCTGGTAAGGTTGATCTTTGTTGCCATTGAGAATGAGAGGAACATCAGCCTTGTACTCACCAGCTTCCACTAAAAACAAATAAAGATTGACGTTACTTATGATGAGTAAAATGGGGCTGATGTGGAAGGATGATGATGATGATTATGTTGCAAGTGATCAAGAGGTGATTACTGAATTAATAATATACTGACAATGCAAGATTAAAACAGTTATGCTGCATACCTGGACAAAACATGACTCCAAGACCATATGTCTCGCCAGGAGTTAAAGTTCCACCCACAGCTCCACCTCCTTTCTTATAAGAAATGAATGGCACACCAGAAGGCATCAAGAACCGGAAAATACCATCTCCAGTGGCTTTCCCACAATTGTCCAGATTCAGACTCCAGACAAGTTCTTTATCACTATTGTTCACAAGCATTGTACCTCTTGTTTGTCCTAGAACATTGCCACTTTCTTTGAATCCAGATGGTAGGGAAAAGTCAATGTGATAGTGTGACAACTGCAGAGGTTGTCGCAGAGCAGTGGCAGTGATTTTCCTTTTCGGGGTTGCAATGGTCACAACCATAGGCCTTGGGGTAATGATATGCTGGATGCTCTTTGATGATGGTGCTGGTGTCGGTGGGAAGGGGGTCGGATCTGGTGAAGGTGGATCTACCTGGTTTATGGTGACATTGATGTTAAAGTCATATGATGCTACCTCTGTTGGACGGAAGATAAGCTGGCAGTTGATGGTCTCTTCCCTCCTAAGTGAAACCTTATAGATGCCTGGACTAAGAATGTCCTCTGTCTCTGAAATACATTAAAATATTCCCTAGTTTACAAAGGGTTATCTTCACTAATAAAAAATGTATAATATACAGTTTAGAATATAAATGAGAATATTTGTGTAAACATATTTCTCAAATGAGAGCAGTTGGCACAGCATAAGCTGTCAGCTTCTTATATTATTGAGTTTTAATGGAATGGAAGTAATTAGATAAACCCACAATTAACTGGATATTTCTATGAATAAAGACAGGACATAATACCTTCCATCACATCTGTGTCAAACTTGAGGATGAAGTCTCTGTAGCGCGAGAGGTCAAAGACAGCTTTGGCTGGTGTTCGCACCTTGTTGATCAGTCGAAATGGAAGCGCAAGTTCAGAACCACAATAAACACCACCAAATTGGAATGCAGGCTAAAAATATAAAGAGATAACTAAAATGAAGTGTTGAGTATTATTAAAAAGGGTAGAAGAGCATAGAATGTGTACATTTTTAACATTCACCATTGTATCCCCAAAATAGACAATTTTTTTTTATTCACATACGATAACAAGTAAACTCAGCATTAAAGTACATAATTAAAATGCATAGGATAAAAAATTTTAATTTAAATAAAAAAGTCACTGTTGAACGTTTGATATCCTTACCATATCTATATTAACAGAAGGGGGAGCAACTGTTCCACCCATCCTTAAATCAATTGTCTTCCATCCCCGAATGGAAACCTCAAGTCTAGTATCAAATTTCATGAGAGCACCTGGAGTAAGATATATCTTGAGCTCAGTGTTACCTCCAACAGGTATAACACCCTGCACTGGAGAAACCATCAGGCCTGGCACAGGATTCGGGTCCAAAACCTTCAATTAAAAATAATGAAAAGAATACTTAATTGTTGAATTCACAGTAGCACACTTCAGTCAATTTTACCAGTCAGCTAGTATGCATAATTGGAAGTTGTAGCTATATGCTGTATTAAATCCAATCCCATTATGGAGACTTCAGGATATTTACATTTACAATAATAATAATTAAATAATATGAATATTCATGATTGAAATACCTGAAAATATGCATGGTTGTGGCTATTGTTATGTAATACTGCTGTTTGTGTTGTAGTCAGGTGTAATGGTACTTGTCCAAACAGTATTCGCCTCTCCATAAACATCACTTGAGTTGGCCCAAGCTGGGGAAGAAAATGAATGTACTTCATCTAATCTCGATCTATCAGTGTAATGTTTCATGTTTAGGATTTGACCAAAAATTACGAAATGAAGATATAGTAAGGAATAAGCCAAACTTACATCAGCCATGCACTTCAGTTTTAATTCATCACCACCATGGACCTGCAGGATAAATTCTCCTTCCTCTGGAGCATGGAAAGATGGATGGAAGACCACTTCACAATCAAGATCCTTGAAAGCGTCCACGGTTCCTTAAGGAAAGAAGGAAAAAAAATTAAAAGAATAAATAAATGATCAATTAATTTATCATTATATTTTCTAAAATGATTAATATATTTCTATTAATGCATGATGTGTTCATAACCAAGTAATGAGAAGCAGCCTCTAACAAAATTTTCCATTAGCAAACCCTATTAAATTATTAAGCATCATTGTCATCGCCATCCTTATCGCTGGCAATGTTTGGCCCATGTGTATGGTTGTTGAAAGGTCTAGTGGTAGATGAGTTATGCATGTATATGTCACCTGTTGCTGGTCGGATGGAGAATGCAGTTCCTCTTTCTCCAAGAATAGGTTGCCAGGTAAATTCTGCTGGATAATTTCTTTCATTCCTTAGGCTAATCACACTTCTTAGACCTATGAGAAAATGAAGATGATAGGAAATCCAATAAATGCAATATGCAGAAAATAAATAATTTTGATATTCAAAAAACATTATATCCTAAGAAGATCGATGAATGATACATGCATGAATGATGTATGTGGTGAGTCGCATGGCCGAGCGGTTAGCAGGGGCGCCGCAAGCTATAGCCATAATATCTGCGCTGGTTCGAACGGCACGCTCGCCGATGGTTCTGGTGGTAGAACAAGTCTTCTCGGATAAGGACTATAAACCGTAGGCCTAGTGTATACAATGGCTCGTGTGCACTATAAAGAACCCAGTACATCCTTCGAGACGAGTAGGGGGATACCCCGGTGTACTGGAACAGACAGGCCCTGTGGTGGACGACGAGAGTTGCTGGTACCGGGTTACCGGGTAGCACAGACACGAAGGGACACTGAGGGGCGAAGAAAGTCATTGATCGAGTTCCTAGTCCACATTTCAAGAGCCCTGAGCATATGACATTAGCTGGATTTGTGCGCTATATAAAACTACACTATTATTATGTGTATGTAGACAGATGGATAAATAAATAAATTGTAGCCAAATGTTCAATACCTGCTTCAGCTGGCATTCCTGGGGTTGGTTTGATCTCCAGAAGTTCGGTAGGAAGAATTAAAGCAACGGGCACAACATCTGCCCTCACCACAATGTGATCTTTATGATGTCCGTTCACTGTATACTTGACATTTCTACAGAATGCAAACACAGTTTAAATTTACATCATTAAAATAATGGATATATTGCCATTTATTGTTTTGGGATTTTTGATTTAAAAAATGTATTTGCAGATGTGTACAGAAGCCAGATTCAAACCAATTAGGTAGAAGAATCATCCCAAGTAGATGGACAACCTGTCCTACAATTTGCAGCTATGATTTATATGTTACACAATGTAACAAAAATTATGGGTATTATATAGGTGCATGAGATTAATAATTTTTTTGTAAAGAGGCATCATTTATATTTATTTATATATTTATGATTTATTTATTCTTTCTTTATACTGTATGCACTTTCAGTAATATTGCACTGATTTTCAAAGTGGTACAGTTTACAGAGGATGAACAATGTAGCAGTATGAACAATATGTAGCAGTATAAAGACAATGCGTGCACATTAAAAAAAATGATGAACTGGATTTGAATATGGAGGTGGGGTATCTGCAAGGTGAACAGCAAATCCACCCTTGTTCAACTCACCTTTGGAATGCTCCTTTGGTGTTGGATTCAAAGATGAGAGGAAGTGCTGCTTTACAATTTGGTGGAACAACTTGAGACAGAGGGCTCGTTTGACGCAGTTCATTGCAATCAATCTGATGAGAAAATGACAAGATTTACTTTACTAAGCTTCACATGCTAGGTAATACTGTAATAACAGGAGCCTCCCTGGCTAAAGAATTTTTGAAATAGTTTAAGGTAAGATAAGAAAAGATATGTAAAATCAATGCTACACAGAATGATATCTAATGCTAACTTACCGTTCTATCAATTTATAATAATTTTTTTATTTAATCAAAATTAGTGTTATCTTACCTCTACCAGGATGTGGATGTATTGGCTGAGATTGTTCACAATATCCAAACTTCTTGAACTGGTAGACTTGAGGCAAACTCGACCAAAATCAATTACTGGTGGTCCTTTAATAGCAACAATATAAACTATATTTTGGTTTTCTTAAGTAAATACTCAAATAAATAGATTATCAGTCTATTTTGTGCCAGTGGAAGTTGTGTATGATGGGTGTGATGTGTTAATTCTTAGTGCTGTTGTATTCTGTACTAGTTGAAGCTGGTTGATGGATTTTTATGAATGTCAAATAGGAGGGAATTAAATACATACACACACTGAACATAATTGTACTATCAGTGTTCTCCCTAGCATCATGGGCAAGCATCATGGTAAGTGTTAAGTCCACCATAGCTGGGACTGACACAAGGTATTTTTAATAATTAGGAGGCACTGAAACGTCCTAAATTGCATTTTAAAACTGTATAAAAGCAGGGAACAGTTAAATAATTTAACTGTTCCCTGATAAAAGCATGGAAGATGTTCCAAGCATCATGGGTAAAGTCCCAAGCATCATGGTACCATGATGCTTCAAGGGCCTGGGGAGAACACTGACTATATCCATTTACATATACAGCCCACAAGACAAATTTACATTTTGTCTAGTAGAGTATATTTCTATAAAGAGACAGACCACTACAAGCAAAAAGGGAAAAAAGCGTGAGAGAGTAGGAAGGAATGAAAATAACAGAGTTGAAAAATAAAGGCTAATAAAAGAGATAAAAACGAAATAAGAAATACTTACCAATGATAACTTGGTAGAGGTGCTGTGGAGAAAGCTTTGTTTTGCAGTCCATCTTCTCTTGAGGGGTCATAGGTACTGCATTTAGGCCTCCACTGCTAGGCCTACTAGTTGACAGCATTTCTTTGTTAGTCAGCCACTTTGAGCTCAGCATACGATTTCCATTATTCGGTGGGGTTGGAGCTAGAATAAGGTATAATATTATAACAATAACAGGATGATAGTGACGATGGTGATAATGAAGGTGATGACAATGGTGGTGATGATGATAATGGTGATGATGATAATGATGGTGATAAGGAAGATGATGGCGATGAAGATGACTGATAATGATGAAGGTTATGATAATGATGAAAATGATGGTGTTGATGAAGACGATGATGGTGTTGATGAAGACAATGATGATGATCATGATGATGAAGATCATGATGATGGTGATGATGATGATGATCATGATGGTGGTGATGATGATGATGTGGATAATGATTGTGATAATGATGATATTCTGCTTACATTTCACAATATTTTTGATGTCATCAACTTTAAGCTTTGATGGTCTGAGTCCAGATGCTGGTTTCAAGCCAATATCCTTGGCAGTATTCAATGTCTTGAACTCCCTGTTTGATAAAATATTACAAAAGTAACTATTTTGCAATTACAAAAAACTCAAACCAATACAATGTTTCAGACTGAACAATGTTAGTCAAAACCGGGAAATGCATCTTAATCTTAACTTTGTCAGATCTATCGGTGGGCATAGGACTTTTTTTTCAAAATCAACGTAAAAGAAGAGTTTTTTCAGGATTTATGAAAGATACTGACAATCTACTATGATTCGTACTAGAGCCTGCTTTTTCTTTATCAACCAATTGTCAATGTACCAGTCGTTCAATACTGGGTGTAATTAAGCAATGCTTACTGGGAACTTATTTTCTCTTTTCTTTTCTCCCTGCATTCCTGTAAGTATTGATTGTATTTGTTCTTGTGACGTTGAATTTCTCCCATTTCGTCATCATCATATGCATAATCAGGATCCACATAGGTGTGTCGATCAGTCTTAGTGAAGATGGTCCTGGAAGATAAACCATAAGTAAACAAACAATCAATCACTCAACCCATTTCTTCCTGCATCTACTGCTAACCTGATCATCACAACAATTATAATGAATATCATGGGTGGTAATTAGCTGGGTAGTTAAGCTGATTGCCTTCCAATCCAATTCACAACTAAAAAATCTCCACTCCCTAAGCCTTGTAACGAGACTAAAGCAATTAAAGTTCTCAAAGCATTGCATTACTTCATTTATTGAATAGCGCCCCCAAATATCAGCTAACTTACGAGGACAAGCTAAAAGGGTCACCTTCTATAAATTTGGTATAAAAGAGATCCAGATGCCCTACTTTGACTGACCAATAATTTAACAATTGAAATAATTTTTTTTTAAATATTGTTAACATGGATTACCACATGACGCATCATGTGGCAGGACACACATCTAAGAGATGGTTTAATAATCTTAACATCACTTTCATTAGACCATGTATTGTAATATGGTTATTGATGCCTTTTTTTTTTACCAAGGATATCATACTTACTTGTAGTTTTCTTTACGGTAGCTAGGACGAACACTCCGCGCCCTATCATTGGGAAATGCAACAAGAGCAGAAGAATCGAGCACTGCTGAGGCCGACTTGGTTGCATGCAGACGTCCTGTCTTCGGGGCATTCAACATAGCAGCTCTAGGTTTATATGAAGAAGCTTCATCCATTGTCACAGAGACAAACTGACCAACTTCACCTACAACCATTGGTGTGATACCTAAAAATCAATGAAATTAAAGAAGACTTATTATACTTCAGTATATTTTATAATATCATCATAAGCCATAGAATAGAAATCTTTCTTTAGTCTGGATACTTAATCAATTTGACATTGTTCTTCCTTAAGGTCCAGTTTAAAAATTTAAAAAAAATATAAAATATAATTAAGGAATTATATAGAAAAACCAAAGAAAATTGGTAAACATAAGAGACAGGAGGAAAAATTTTATGTTAAATCAATTTTTTTAAGGAATACAAAGTTAAAGAATAAATTGAACTGCAAGTATCTGGGGGAAGATTATGCCACAGTTTAATTGAGCAGTATTTGAACATTTTTTCCAAAATTCATTGTTACATTTTGGTAAAACTAATGTATTTTTTGATTTGCTTCTTGTGTTTAGACCTAGAGATCTCCACGGTTCAGCGCACACACAGTGTCTACCACCAGATTAGCCAACTGAGCTAAGCTGCTCTCTCTGTACTATACATTCCACTGTATTGAAATTTACTAGGAGACCCTTTTAGAAGGTATGTTGTTAGACACTAGGAACCACCAAGCACTTCATTCATAGGTTTGTGACTGTTAATGCATAATATAAAACATGTTCCTTGTTTCAGTATTTTAAGTTTTTTATTTTAAGTATTATACCTGGATTGAACTTGGGCTTCTTCTCGGTGGAAACTGCATCGCTTGTTCCGTGGAGTGATATGTGCAAGGTATGTATTGCTTCTCGGTGTACATCAGTAGGGTGTGAATTTGCACCAGTATCAGCCATGGCTCCGATAACATCCATCAGTTGCATACACCTATTCAAAGATAAAATACACAAACTAATTCAGTGATGTTAGCAGGGATATAGTTATTGTAGGCAGAGAGAAGGACAGGGCCTGCCAAACTTTTTCCCTCCATCTAAAGCTAATTTCATGGCCTTCTACCCACCATAATTCATTATTAGTCCACTCTTATTATTCAGAGTTCACCAATGTTATCACCCATCAACCCTTAAACTGTCTCCCACCCAGTCTTAGTTTTCTATAGCAACAAGGTTACCCTGATTGTTGGTAGTTTGTGAGTAATATACTTCTGGATAAACTGACTATTATCAAAGTTCCATTACTACAATACCCCCACAAAATAATACAGCTGTCCATCCAAGGAAATTATCTGTTTGTCATCACTTTAATTTTTCAACGAGACTGTGAATTGTCAGTATAAATTGTACAGAATGACACAAAAGAGAATATATGAACAAATGAAATATTATGTCACCTGAATGTCCCGAACTGGTTTGGTTTAAATGATATGATGATATCCTGGACATCTCCTGGCCTCAGTTTTCCAAACTGCGGATGAATTGTAAACTGAGCTATCTTCGTAAAGACAAATTCAACAGGAAGTATCGTGGATTCGTTACGCAGTTCACAAAGAGTGTCCACATGCTCTCCGACTGGACAGTTACCCATGTCATAGTGCATGAGAGGGTTAAGTGTCAAAAGGACTGGAAGAGCAGTCCCTGTTAAAGCAACTTCTAGTTTTGCTCCTGAGGAAGAAAATCAATTTATTTACTTTTTTTAAAATAATTTATTTTATTCAATAAACTGTCATTCATTAATATTGGTGATAATGAAGAGGATAACGATATAAGCATGGTGAAAATGATAACAAGAATTTTGATGAAGATGATAATAATGATGATTATAAAGGTGCTTATGTTTATGACAACAGTAATACAGACAACATTATGACAACGATGATGCACCACTGACAATACATAAATAAATGACCTGATGGCTGATTACAGTAAGGAAGGTGGCAAGGATGACATTGATGGAGATAATGATGATGAAAATGATAATGATGTTCTGGGTGATGATGGAGGTAATAATGAAAATGGTGATGACGATACGGAGAAGATGGTGATATTAATTATGATGGTGATAATGTTTATGATAACAGTAATGATGTCAGTAAAATGATGACACAGGCTAAACTATAACTAAACCAACAGACAACCACACCGTAGATTAATACCAATTATTATCAAAGAGGCAAAATGACAACATACCTTCAGGGCTTCCAAGGCCTTCACTTTGAGATTCCGAGAAGCCTTTGCTGCTGCCAACCATAGCAAACTGCATGAACAGGGAGAAGTCCTGCCTTGGAGGTGGGGTTGCTGTGCTTTTCCAACCTTGCCTTAGGGTGTTATACCTTGGACTGAATCTGAAGAACACCGGAATTTTCTCATAAGCTGCTAAACTGCCCTGGTTTGGAAATGTAGTTACCAAAGTTGTCAGGGGGTTGGTACTAGCACGCACCTTTTCTTGGTTAGATGCAGCAAGTGTACGAACAGTTGACTTGGTAAGGTCGTTACCCTGGAAGAATAAACACAAAATAGATTCAAAATTCGCTGAGCCATTTTTAACCAAAATTGTATTAATCTCATTTGTTATGTTTAATTTATCCATTTGTTTGCATCGGTTTTTTTACTAAAATATTTCTAGGACATTTGTGTACTGAAAAATAAAATAAAAATATCCCTTCTTACAACTTCCATGCCTTCAGCATCCTCTTGCAGTACAGTTACAAAACTGACTGCATGTGGACTGTTGTTGTAAAGGTACGCTGCCTCCATCTTATCAGTGCCATAATAGGTACATCCAAAGCGAATACAATCGATCAGATCTTCATTGTCCACAGACAAAAGTTCAAGACAACGTTCAACCACATTGGCTTTGATGATCAGTGTGGAAGGATCTTGATTTGCAAGTTCAACTCTGAATAATTAAACAAAACAATAATATTTAGAGTAGAACCCCTCTTTGGAACATCACTATTAAATGGACAGCCTTATTAAAAGGAGACCCCCATCAAGGGGACACCTTTTCGGCCATAAAATGAGGGAAATATACACTACGACCAAACCCTATTCAGGGGACACCCTTATTAAGGGGACACTTGTTAGGTCCGAGGGTGTCCCCTTAATAGGGGTTCTACTGTAGTCATACTGTCACACTACAAAACAAATAAACAAATAATATATACTGTAAAGTATTTACTCACTCTAATTCTTCATTGACAGCACCAGTGTTTTTGGTAATAAATTCAACCTATATAAAAAATGCAAAATAAATAAAATTTAAATATGCATAGAATATTTAAAATATAGAACTGCAAGTGGCTGTTCGACATTAAATTTATACCTTGATAAGCTGGCCTGAGTTTGGTTTAATTGTACCGCTTGTTGGAATAATCTTGACCGGTTTATCTCCATTGTAGTGTAATTTGAACGTGCCAGATACAGTTCCATGGTTGAAGATTGAAAATTGTTTCATTAGCACCTTTCCATTGCAGACAACTGTTCCAAAGTCAACCTCTCCATCTGCATCCAGGAGAGGCTGGGGGCTGTAGCTAATTGTGCAAAGAAAAGACAAATAAAAAAAAGCAGAAAATTGAAAAAAAATAGCAAATGGTAAATTTTTTCATGAGGCTCCAAAATTGATGAGGGCGGGGACGTGAAACTAGCAATTAATTTTATTTGGCCTTAATAAAAATATATCGTAACAAAATTGTAATTGTAAATAAACATTATAACAGTAATTTAAGTAATAACAGCCATATGTCATTTTAAACTTACACAAAAATAGGAATTTCAATAACGTCCTCATCAACCAAAAGAATTATTCTGTCTTGACAATCTAGAGGTTCGTCTGTCGTAAAGGATATGGTGCCTGGAACTTCCAGCCCTGGAGCCACTGGTTTCTCTGGGTTTTTCACTTTCAATTCGAATTTCTATTAAAAAAATATAAATAAACTAAAAGTAAACATAAGCACCTGCTGAAAAATCATTTAAATCAAAACATGACTGTCTTTTTTATTTTAAAAATAAATAAATTGCTTTTCAAATCAAAAATCAAAATTAGTATTTTAAAAATTAAAATGGCAATAAGATACTCCACACTTCATATAGGCCTAGATGATTTACAGAATGTTTTGCATTACATTCAGTGGTGGACAGTGCTGTCCTCTCTCACCTTTGAATCAGGCCCATGAAATTTAATCTGCTTGCTGAACTTGCTGATGTTTTGAACAGTCAAATTCACAGTGTACACTGTGTCTGAGTCTGCATCGAAAAACTCAATAACAGGAGGTGAAATTCTCACTCCTGCTACATCCCCGTCCATCTTCATTTTCAAAACTGATCTACAGTGCACAGCCAAAACAGATCATTATAATTTGAAAGCATTAACAGCCTATACACATCAACACACAAAGTTTATCGTGAAATAAATTGGCTGCCATTTTGTAAACTTGAGCTATGGTTGCCAAGGCGCTTTTTCAAGATCGATCAACCGTAACAATTCACCTATGACCTTACCCTTAGCAACACACCAAATAAAAACTTACCGACCATCCCGAAAGGAAGTCTTCAGGCACAAAAATGGGTCTGGATTACTATTTGATTTTAGGTTTAACAAAGTCAGCAATTGATGCAGACATTAAAAAAGCGTAAGTAAATACATTAGGTAGCCAGTGTAGTATATAGAGCCTAGATAACCGCTACTACTAGACTACTGCTGACTGATAGTAAGCTTAGCTTAAAGCTACAGTCAGTCAGCCATCAGTGCGCTGTCCACTTCGATTCCGAAGCACTTCTGCGGCGAGCCTAGCTTGGGCCAGGCCAAGACTAGCTCTTTCTGTGCCTGTTGTAGGCCTAGCCTAGCTGAGGGCAATATTCGTGTTACGATGGGAAATAATCGTGGTAGTGAGCTATAATTTTTTATCTGTTTTACTTGTTGTGGTTGTGCGGCTCAGTCAGGGATAGGACTAAGGAAAATTAGTTATAATATGAAAATATTATGATGAAGTCACAATTGATACTGTTTTAATTTAAATATATATGTTCCTAAGTTTTATTCCATTCAATAAATTTCAGGTATAGGAAACTTTCACTAAAATATCATCCTGACAAGAATCAAGAAATTGGAGCATTTGCAAAATTCAAGCAGGTAGCAGAAGCATATGATGTCCTTGGTGATCGTAAGTATCAATTAATTACTACTACTAGAACAGGCCTAATAATAAAAAGAGAATAAGATAGGATTATGTATAAACATAAAAAGAGCTTGAAATATTATTACCTCTTTAAAAAAATATAACAATGCAAAAATGAAAATAATCTCACCTTTTTGAAAATAAATACTATTGTTGTTTGTGAAAATACCTTAAATAACAATATTGGCAGACAAAACATGAGAAGTATACTTTTAACATTTCTATCCTATAGCTAAGAAGAAAGCTGTATATGACCAGTTTGGTGAAGAGGGATTAAAAAGTGGTGTTCCTGAAGGAAGTGGTCAAACCGGTGCTTACACACATGGATATGCATTTCATGGAGATGCTCACAAAGTTTTCAAGAACTTCTTTGGTGGTGATAACCCATTTAATGGTAATAATACAGGTCCTCACTTGTCCAAGTATACAGATACAGATATATTTTATTGTCAGAGACAAAGAAATTGTTTTTTGCTCATAGTGCAGTGACAGCTCTAGGATACATTTTCTGGGGGTGAGTGCAGGGGGGGGCTAAGCTGTATGGCAGGGGGACTTGAGCTTGTATGCCTGAGGAGGAGGAGGATTTGGGTGTCCCCATCCCATATGAGATTTTTTTTAAAAGGGACCTCTGGATGGCCGGAAATGGCACTCTACGACAGTGACAGATATGTTTTGGCTTGGTGTAGGCTTATTTTTAATTTTTTTGTTTTTGGTCCAACGAGCTCGGCCAGTGAGGTGAGGGGGTGCTTACTTGTCCGATGGGGCCTTAAGCCCCACTGGCGCTGCCACTGTAAAACAGCACCAATTAATCATCATCCTTTTAAATACACATGTATGGTTTTTTTTTTTTTTGCAGAATTTTTTGATGGTGTGGATGGTGACTTGAGCATGGGATTTGGAGGTCTGCTCGGCAGAGGAAACAAGAAGCAAGACGACTCTATTGAAAGGGATCTTGTACTGACATTGGAGGAAGTGTTTCATGGTTGCACAAAGAAGATGAAGATTTCACGGAGGGTGGGTATTTTGATTCTGGAGCTGAGAACCTATTGATGGTTGATATTGCATAAACCCACAATTTTGACCTCTGTGAGGTCAAAATTCAACACAGCCAACTAATTCTTAGTATCTGTTTGAGTGGATCATAGTTGAAATAATCTGTCGTGCTGGCTTTATGTTGCCTTCTCCACAGAATTGCGCTGATCAACCATCAGCTTTCCGTTGGTTGATGACGCAGGCTTAACAAATAGTTTTTTTTGCTATTGTTATTATTATTGTATCTTCTTTCACTATAATCTTATTCTTCTTAAATAAATAGATATTTATTGCACAATTAGGTGATGAATGAAGATGGCCATACCTCAAGTGAAAGAGACAAGATTCTAACAATAACTGTCAAGAAAGGATGGAAGGAGGGAACAAGGATAACATTCCCCAAAGAGGGTGACCAAGGCCCCAACAACATCCCAGCCAACATTGTGTTCATTGTCCGTGACAAAGCCCATCCTCGATTCAAACGTGATGGTAACGATCTGATATTCACCGCCAAAGTTCTGCTGGGCAAAGCCTTAACAGGCTGCAGTGTGGAGATACCAACGTTAGATGGTCGTTTGCTCAATATTCCGATCAATGATATAGTCAGGTAAATCAAGTTGCATTTGTCAAGATTTAATGAGACAGTTCAATGGGTTCACTAAAGATTAAAGTGGTAGTTCAGCAAGTTTACCTTGTAAAGATTAAAGTGGTAGTTCAGCAAGTTTACCTTGTAAAGATTAAAGGGGTAGTTCAGCAAGTTTACCTTGTAAAGATTAAAGGGGTAGCTCAGCAAGTTTACCTTGTAAAGATTAAAGAGTAGTTCAGCAAGTTTACCTTGTAAAGATCAAGGGGCAATCAAACAAGTTTACCTTGTGGTTAGCAGGCACTTCTAGACATGTCTGTTTATTTAACGTAAAGCCCAACTCAGACAGCGTCGTACAACGCAGCCCGATGCGTTTCATCGTCAGGGACAGTTTCAAGCCATCGCAAGAAATATTAAACATGTTTAATATTCTATGACGCAACTGTCCTCGATGCAAACCATCGCGTCTGTGTTAACTCACACAAACACGACGCGACAACAAATCATGTTGGGCTGCATCATACAACACTGAGTTGGCCTTAAGAAACTCAACTTCAGTAGGTCCCACTCTTGGTAATTCATTATACAGGTCCCTTATCAAGACTCTTTGTTTATTTATAAGAGTGTAATACTCCAAGATTCAATATTTCAACATTAATTATTTATTTCATTTTTTTCAGAGCACTCTAATTAAGTAAAGGTGCTTTTGTAACGCCCTCTTTTACAAATATTAGCTAAGTATTATTCTTTGTATACATGTTAATCATTATTAATATGATCATTTTCCAGCCCTGGCTATCAGAAGATTGTTCCTGGAGAAGGAATGCCAATATCTACAGAACAGAATAAGAAAGGCAACCTTATCATCCGGTTTGAAATTGAATTTCCAAAGCAGTTGACACCGGAAAAGAAACATCTTCTAAAAGAAGCACTTCTGTAAACATATTTAACACATAGTTTTAAAAACTACAAAAAATAAAACATAAAATGCGAGAATAAATTAAATCGTTATCACTCATCATCAGAGCATCTTAATCTTTTTCTTGATTTGTAAATACACATTCTTAACAGAACATCCTGGAATTCACTTTAACGAACCATTGTATTTAATATTACCAGTCTTTTTGTATATATTTAAGACTGAATTTAAAATGTGCACTGGAATTTGTAAATAAAGATATATTTAAGGAACTTTCTTGTTTTATGATGTGGTCATGTTGTTCTTGAACTAGATGTGAATACTGATTTAGTTATGCAAGATATTCATGTTTTAAAGCCGTTCAAATTCTTTTTATGTGCTTGAGAAGGATACCAGCATGGATGCTTAATGTCAGTGGAGCTATCAAACACTTTTATGCGACAAATTTGTGAATTACCCATATATAGGTGTGATGATGTCATGCAACCATATGGGTATAATGACATCAATTATCGTACCCATAATGGGCAAATTACAGGTAAATATCACAGTTTGATAGTGTGGATAGCGCTCAAAGATCTTACAACAAGCTCTTCGTGGTTTACGTGGAACAAAAATGAAGCGTCCATTCACGCAGAAAGCAATAGAAATTTGAGAGTGCATCTTAGTCAATAACATGTTGTTACTGAATTTGCACACAGAAATCGCGGAGAACGCTATCTTGTTATAAGATCTTTGATATAGCTTTAGAACCTTGTGATGCTGCAACTTTGATTAACACATCAACTGATTAATTGATAACAAAATAATTATAATACAACTAATAATCATGGTTTTAATTGATTTTTTTATTTCACTCACAATAATATATGATTAGAATTTGGTGATGCAAACACATACCGACATGATACAGAATCTATATTCATCACACTGATAAAATAACTTTTATTCTATGGTACATCACATACTGTGCAGTAATCAATTTTTACATTTCAATTCATTTTTGTGGACATACATGGTGTGGACATTGTCATCTTGCTAAATGTGTAATTTTCTGTGTATTTACATAATTTTTTGTGACAGGTTTTAGATAAGATATGATTGAAGCAGATTTCTCCCCCCACCCCCACACACACACCTTCCACATTGCCACATAATAGTAAAGATTTGGATTTCAGAAGCTCTCAGACAAGATACTGCCAATCATCATTTTAGGTTTTCTAAAAAAAATCTATAAGATTTGTATTAATACAATACTGATTTTTTAAAGAGAATACATCCAACCAAAGATGACAGTATTGTATAATAAATTAATAGATAAGCATAAAAATATTTTTTTTTTAGTTCAATTTGTTTTCTAATACCCTATTCGTAAAATAATGGACTATATTAAATTGATTTGTCATGATTCTTACATCAGTTTACTTCAGAAGAGCACCACCAGGACTGATGGCGCTGTACCAGAGTAAGCTAAATGAACATAAAAAGACCTAATGTGTTGTTGCATACATCATCATGTCAACCACAGACCCTGTGAGTAAAACCAAACTACAGCCTGGGATCCAGGCTAAATAAATTAAGGTGCCCTAGTAAACAATAATGAAATAATTAAGTGCCCTAGTAAACAATAATGAAATAATTATGGGCCCTAGTAAACAATAATGAAATAATTATGGGGCCTAGTAAACAATAATGAAATAATTAAAGTGCCCTAGTAAACGAAAATGAAATAATAATAATATAAAAAACACCAACAAAAACAATTTAAAATCAAGAGAAATATTTCTTTGGCGATCTTTCAAAATGTCCTGGTTAAACATGATCTATTTAATCTTTGGTGGGATTTTCTTTGGAAGCATAATAATATATTAAAATAAGATTTCTTACATGCATGATTTTATAGGAAAGTTTTTCGGTAAAAATATAGATTTGGCTCAAGATCATAGCACTTAACTCTTAGCACAATATTTTGATTGTAATTATTAAACAATATAATAATTATATAATAATATTATAAATATGAAGATGTACTTTCAGCAACCCTATATACTTTTTGTATTAATTTGACCCAAAATGCAAGTTTTAACATCTATAGTAATATTAATTAAAATAACTGACAGAAACTAAAAAAAAAAACCTGCTGTTTGAGCAACTGTGAACATTACTTTGATAGATTAACAGGCAATATAATATATGTAATGATATACTGAATATTAGACAAGACCTTTTTTATACCTTGTTTAGTAAACCCACCTACTGCCAACAATGACTTCAAATACAGTAAAAATAAAATTTTATTTTTGGCCAATTCGTGCACCAGCTGCCAGAAAAAACAGACAAATCTTTTATAATCTTTATTATGTCTGCCGCTGTTTTGAAATCTCCAAAAATAAGGTATGTATATTTCTTCCTAATTATATAAATTTAAAGCATTTCACCATCCCATTACTCCACTGTTTACATTCACCAATAAAATTATATTTATATTTTCTCCTCCGTCTGGATATTTTGGCAAAACTATTTTTTTTTTTTTTTCCGCCCTTTTCTGATGATCTTTGAAAAAATAAGTTCGCGAAACAAGGTGTAAAAAAGTCTCACTTATTTAATGAAACAGTTTTTGGTAAATATAATACTAATAATACAGGATCCTGGGGGGCTCACTCTTAAATATTTCTATACGGGGAGGTGCCGCATTTGAGGGGTATATTTTCGAGGACTTGGTAGCCCAAGTGTCGGAAATATGGGGGAATTGCAGCATCTATGGGGTATACTTGCAAGGACTTTGTAGCACAAGTGTGGGAAATAACCAGGGTGAAATTGGTAGTTAAAGTCCCTGGCCTATCTTATGTCAAAGCCACACAATTTTCAGCACGATGTCAGCAGGAATTTCAAGCTAAACTGGGTGTTAAGCCCCTTGCTAAGCCTACCTTTGGTACAGCCACAAGATCGCGACCAGACTTTTTGCCATCGGGAAACAGTCAATATTGCGCCCTCTCTGGCACTATTGAGTGGCCTTTTTCC
>NW_022727891.1:1184820-1200716 GCF_011630105.1 Anneissia japonica
GAGCTCCCTGGGTACAGGACAGTATGTATTATTAAAATCTATTAAAATATTATCTATTATTTCATATACCTCATTTGCACAATCATCACAAAGTACTGAATTTCTAAGAGTAAAAGGTGTTCTCAGAATTATTTTTAAAACAAAGTACAAATAATCAAACAAAATTCAATTCAATCCTTGAAATCATCAAGGAAACCAGAGATGACTTAACATTATCTACTACCAGAGATGACTTAACATTATCTACTTCAAAATTGTATGCCACATATTATGGATTATATCATAACAGATTTTTTCCAAGTTAGTGACTTTGGCTTTAAAATCAGTTTGTCTGCTGATTGACGAAGAGCCTTAGATGTTAAATTCTGATGCTATTCTTCTTCCCATCTTCCCCACCCCCCTTCCTTCTCAATGGGGTCAAAAACTTTGCTCCCTGGAAGAGAACTTCATAATACAGCAGCTGGTAATCAACGTGTTGGACCTACCAGGAACCCACTTATACTGTACTATGGAGTGGTGACAAAAACCATAGGTAATTACTTTGCCAAAGGACACAAGTGCATACTAGGTAGTTTTCGGTGCACGACGTTAATCTTAACTTTAATGTTAGTACCCAACATGCAACGCGATAACTCCGCCCCTTTTGTAAACAAATCGAAATACGCATGCGCAAACCCGTAACTAACGTCTGTCGAGCACGTAAAATCCTGAAAATAACGTACTCCGCAACGCAAGATGAATAAATTATGACGTCATCCGTTAAGGTTAACGTCGTGCAGCAAAAACTCCCTACTAAAAAACAAGGTTTAGCACAATAAAGGAACATGATGATGAACAATAACAATCAGGGTTTTAGATCCCTTTGTCATGACCTACTATAATTTTATTCTCAATTTCCGACAATAATTTATCAAGTAGCATAATATGTATCCATTACTAACCACATCCAAAATATTTATGTTAGGATTCTTACAATGCACATATACAATGTTACACCATTAGACGAGATCCAGGTATGTAGCGTGATTCACTCCAGATGTTGGATTCACCGCAGTTAGTGAGTTGCCGCAAACATTGACCGCAGCGATGGTAGCCCTTGCATTGTTCATGAACAAGAATTCCGGGACTTTGCATGCGTAGCTTCTCTAAATCTTCTTGTTTGTGTTTACAATCCGCTGCCTTCTGCCAACTGTCCTCCAATGACTTGCGCATTTTAAATACCTTCTCATGTCTAGCTGCACGATCATTTATAAGCCTAAAAGAATTTAATAGAATGGGCTTTAATTTTACCTTGAATTTTACCTTGAATCTTCAAGACTTAGAGATCAAAGCTCATTTGTCCCTCAATCATTATCGGATCCTCTTCGGTCATATACGGGCAAAATTTAAGGTGGTGGCCAGACCAGACTTTCTCTAAGCCCGCTTTAAAATGATTTACTGAACTCTGATTTACCACATTACTAGGAAGGGATTTCCAATCTTCAGTAACTCAAACAACGAATGCCTTTTTCCTAACATTAAGTTTAAATTTCTGTTTATACAACTTATATACATGGCCTCTGGTTATAGAATAATCTAATCTTGTAAACAACACTAATTCCAACTATAATAGGAAAAACTTCAGCCAGAGTATTCCTTGAGGATGTACCTTGGAGGAGCTAATTGGAACATAGAGTTATTATTGCTAATGTATATAGAATCTCTGTAGTTCAAAATCAGAATTAAAAAACTACTATGGGACAAACAAGGTTGAATAGCAAAATAATATTAAAAGTATGCTATTGTATTTTACTTACTCCCTTCTTGTTCGGTCTAAGATTTCGCTTTCCTCTTTCTGTTGCTTTACATGCTTCAGCACCTTATTCTGCCGCGCAGCTTCTACTTCTGCAAGTTGTTCGCGGAAAACTTCAATAGCACGGCGTCTCTGATCGGCAAGCTTCTCGTTGGTGGCATCGTTTTTGCCGAATATCGGTCCTTTAGAGTCGGGAACGGCTGCGGGTAATGGCAGTGGCTTGAATCGAACCTAGAAAAAATGTTGAGAAATTGTTTTAATGTAGAATAGTGTACTCTCAGTGTCAAAACAAACTTGAAAAACAACAACAATCATAATTGACAACTTTCATTATCTGTAAGTTAATGATTATTAAAAAAAAGATGATAAAATTAATACTATAAACTTATAAGAAAAACTAATTTGTTATGAATACCTAATAACAAAATTACATATGGATTTATTACTTATAATGTTAACATACAAAAATGTACCACACACACAGATTTATCCACACTATGAGGTTTTATGTGACAAATATGCGTGATTTGCCTATGAATAGGCATGCTGTCATATAAAACCCACATATAATACTCCAGGTATTTGTCACATTAAAACTTAATAATGTGGAAAAAACTTAAAGGAAATTTGTGCTAAATCATGACTCTTCCACTGATTAGAACTTCCTTGTGGAATCTGAAGCAAGAAAAATACTACTTTACTATCTTGCAATAACTCTTTACTTTTTGCATTCTAAGCCTACTGTATCTACCGTTTTCTTATCAGGCATCTCTAATCTCAGAGGCTCACTCTTGCAGAATGGTAGAATGATTTTAGGAACTGGGAGTGAGAGAGGGCCTAGCAACTTCATACAACTATCTGCCTCTTCACAGTCATTGTCTATGAACTTGTTATGACAATGAGAAAGGTTGTCCCTAATTCGAATCTATATAAATGAGAATGAAAAAGTGCAACACAGCAAACAAAACAAATGATAGGAATAATGAAAACAGAAGGCATAGTGCTGAATAAAACTGGCAGGTAATACATGGCTGTGGGCAAGTGTTCTGTACAATTGACAATTGCTACATGGCCATGGGCAAGTGCTCTGTTCAAATGGAAAGTGCTACATGGTCATGGGCAAGTGTTCTGTACAAATGGCAAGTTCTACATGGCCATAGGCAAGTGCTGTTCAAATGGCAAGTGCTACATGGCCATGGGCAAGTGCTGTTCAAATGGCAAGTGCTACATTAACATGGGCAAGTGCTCTGTTCAAATGGCAAGTGCTACATGGCCATGGGCGAGTGCTCTGTTCAAATGGCATGTTCTTCATGGCCATAGGCAAGTGCTGTTCAAATGGCAAGTGCTACATGGCCATGGGAAAGTGCTCTGTTCAAATGGCAAGTGCTACATGGCCATAGGCAAGTGCTCAGTACAATTGGCAAATGCTACATGACCATTAGCAGTTGTACAATTGACAAGTGCTGGGCAGGTGTTCTGTACAATTGACAAGTACTAAATGGCCATGGCTAAGTGTCTGAACAATTGGCAAGTGATGTCAATTGTATATAATTAGCAACTGATACATGGCTCCCCATCCACGTATAGGCTATGCCTCTGCAATGAAAATAGGTTCAAGGTACACAGATAGACAGAATAGGATCAGAAGATTTTTTAAAAATCATGAATAGTAACTTAGACAAAAAGTGCAAATAAATAAGAATAATGAAACAACAATGCATACATTAACATCACTGGCAGTACTTTAGATTAATATTTTTTAATGTACTAAAGATATCCAAAGCTATTAAAAGTTCTTACACAGACAATTCTATTATTTATTTGTAATTAGATTGTTTGTACCATACTTTATAAAGGGACTTCCTCAGACACCAGCTGTTAGTGTTAGTCTTCAATTCAAATAGCAATAAAGAGAGAATACCAAGTGTTATGGTGTTAATATTTATCTACATTAAATTAAATGGTTTTGATCCTTTGCACACTTACCTGCGCAGATAGAGCTCTCTGATACATGTTGGTTTGGTTCATCTTATCCTTTAAATACTGTTCCCTTTGTGCTGCAAGTCTGAAAAGAATAAAGGTTTAATGGCCAGTTAAGTTCCTCTGTAGTATTACAAGTTGCATACCAAAGTACTGGATTTTGGTACACATGGTTATGATTTGGTTTCCTTTGGTGTGAAACTCAAAAGACTTACTACATAGTCATGGGCAAGTGCTCTGTTCAATTAAAAAGTGCTACATGGCTAACGGCATGTGCTAAGTACAATTGGCAAGTGCTTTATGGCTATGACAAATGAAGACAAGCCAAACCAGTCACTCGTCGCAAAAATTGACTTTTAAGTTATTAATACAGGGTTAAACAGTAAAATGAGAGCTATAAAATGGTAAAATAATCATTTAAATCCTACATTTTGTTATGAAGTTACAGGAGTTTAAACATCCAGCTGTTTAAAGAACAATATTTGAGAAATCAGCCTTTCAAGTGTATGATTTTGGGCTTTTTCATTCAGAAACCATCACCAAATCGTTAAAAATTGTGTTCATGACCAATCTAAAAATTGTTGTTTTAACATGAAAATGAGGAAAATAACAGCACAGCATGATGTATAGATATATAAAGGTCAGTTTAGTGCAATAAAATAGATTTTAAAAATGTTGTCATCCCAGGATGTTTTGGTCATTATCTTTGAAACAGGATTTGCAACGAGTAACTGGTTTGGATTGTCTTTGCCACAAATGCTCTGTACAATGCACATGCACTCTGTACAATTGACAAGTGCTACAAGTATATCTAGGCAGTACATCATCAGACAATCCCTGCTTTCCAAATAGTGTAAAGCTGGAAACTCACTGCATCGTACAACTACTGTACAACGAATCCAACTCTGCTCCCTATGGAAAGCCAAATCCGCCAAAAATATGTTAGCCAACCCAAACAACGAAAATACAAACCATTCAATCAAAAACAAAATCAACTGATCAAACAGCAAACCATTTATTCAAAAATGAATTGATCAAATACAAAGCCAAATCATTCATTTCAAAATCCAAACGTATGTTATCCAAATCATTTAATACAAATACAAATCATGTAATAACAAACCAAATCATCCAAACAAAAGTCAAATCATCTATCCTAAACTGCTCAATCTAAACTCAAAACATTTATGCATAATTCGAACATACATTTTTTAACCAATCAAAAGTTATGCCACTCAATCAAAAATTTAGCAGTTGGATGTGAAGTGAAATGATCCACTGTAAAGTTTAACGATTAAATGTAAAGTTATATGATTAACTATGAAGTGAAATGAACGACTGTGATGTAAAATTATTTGCTATAAAGTCAAGAAGGGGTGAAATGATTCAATGTAGAAATAAATGTTAACGACAGCGAAATAACTTAATAATAAATAAATAAATAACGTAAAGTGCGTAGATTAAGACCATTTATTATGCTGTGTAGTCATTTGACAAGTGGTGAAGTCAGTCATCTGAAAGTGAAATAATTTGTTTTAATCAAAACAAGAAGATGACGTCATTACTACTGCTAAATTTTGTGGCAGTGCAAATCAAAAATAACTTGGCCTAAATGATAGATAGGGCCTAGCCTGACATATGAGTTAAAAGATATGTTTGCAGGCAACTGGGCCTGGCTTGACGTCTGACTCCAAGTACTACTACAGTATAATCCCTATTAAGGGGACACCTTTGGGACCAACAAAAGTGTCCCCTTAATATGGGTGTCCCATGCGATACAGTTGAAATATAACTAGCTTATAAAAATAATTTGCAATGCAAAAACAATTCATTTATGATATGAAATATAATTAAAACAACAAAAGTTTGTGTGTTCTTGATATTGTTTCATGACTCGGGTGCAATGTTAATTATCAAATATTCTTTTTTAAATATTGAGGTTTTTATTGGAAGCACAAGATAAAATAGTATGAATAGCATAACGACTTAGAAATCTGGGTAGTGACGACTGTACTGTACAGATTAGAACCCTGGTATTCAAACTTGTTGATATGGTGACCCTATAATAAAGCCATGGTGACCCTATAATAAAGATATCTCGGCGACCCAGCCTCCATCCACCTAACTTCGTTAGTGAATCTTCCTCTTGGTATCAGTTTTTACTTCAATTAAAATGTTAAATTGATTATATATAATAATTACATGAATCACTGCCAATAAAATTAATCACGGAAGAGGAGTATTCAAAATATCGAGACTAATAATATGGTACTAATCAGAAGGCAACGTCATTATTCACACGGATTACTTATGTACAATTCCTATTTATTAATATACACACATTTTCATCTGTAAAAAAATTACCAACATCATGGAGTGACGGTGTTCCACATCTAAATAGCTTTGAGAAGAAACATTATCAACCTGCTGCGCTTGAATAGTGATCGCATCAGAACAATAACATGCAGCAACACCTGGGCTTGGTCAACTTGTAAAAATTCAGAACCTTTTGTTGATTGCCCACGGATCAAACTTGGAAGCGTAATACAACACGATTTCTAACATTTTTATCGTAATGAAACAACTGTAATAGTGAAAACAAACAGATTAATGCAAAATTGGTGTATGAATTCAAATAAATATTTTCAAAGGATTTTAGTGGTCCATTGTTATCAAATTTTACGACCAATTTTGACGTGCATTTGGTTGTGACAGTGTGTCATAGACATGCAAAAAACAAATATTAGCAGTATCGTTATAGACTGATTAATATGTATTCACATGCGTGTTCATCTTGTGCAAACATTAGAAACTTTCAGATCACACCTGTACTCAGGAAACGTTAAAAGCGCACGGTTAAAATACATTTTTTTGTAATATAGCAGCCAGTAAAAAGAAACAGCTTCATAACTAAAGCGGTGTAAGGCTATTTGATAAATGGATTCCGCTTGTCCATTGATCTCAACTTCAAAGTTTACAAGGTGATTGTTGGGGGCATTTTTGTCTGAATTTTAACAGTTTTTGTGTCTGTATCTCTACATTTCCAGTCCTAGTATGGAATTCTATTAATGCCATAGGCACACAATAAAAATATCTGGGTTCGTACACACTTGCTAAAGGAAATGTCAAAGACAACCTTATTTCTTTTTTCTCAATGTCAATGACTCGCATGCATACGTCTAGAATTGGCCTATCTTGGCCTATAAATAAAATTATAAGTCAATTGTGATGTCATCACTGCAACTGTCAATGTTATTTGCCTATCCCCAACAGTGCAATATTTTTTCATATAGTGCACGCTTGGCTTGATCTTCTCTTAGGTTCGTGTAAAAAAGGTCAAAGACAAATTTTTGGTCGGTGCAGACAGGTAAAACTGAGTTAGTGAAAAAGAACGCAGAGTTAATCATCCGAGGAGTTTTTGACGATTACATTAGAGGTACATGCTAAAACCGATAGGCCTATTGTTTCATAATTATTTCACAACAGGACGGCAAAAGTGCTACGTCATACTAACCTAAAGCTGGAGTAGGCCTAGCTAAGGTTGTGCCTACTTACCATTAGGGTCACAACCTAGCTAGCCTAGGTCTACTTTAGTCTCTAGCTAGTACTATTACTAGGGACCTTAGGCCTAGCTAGTATAAATGCCATTCGTTTCAGCCCGGCCGTGATGTTGTTAACATCCAGAAATTCAGATAATAAAGTGTGTTTTGTTTATCTTATTAAAATATACACTTTCCATACTTGACAAATACGTGAATGCTGTAGGTTTACTCATATGTTTGGAATTAGAACAAATGACTTCACTTTAAAACGAATGACTACACAGCATAATAAACTGTCTGAATCTACCTTTGTTTGTTTGACTTTACACTGGTACATTTTACTTCGCTGTCATTTATTAAATTCTACCAGTGAATCATTTCACTGTATTCGACTGTTCGACTTAAAATAATTTTACATCACAGTCACATGTTTCACTTTATAGTGGATCATTTAACTTTACATGCAATCATTTAACTTTATAGTGGATCATTTCACTTCACGTCCAAGCTCTAAACTTTTGATTAGATAGGTTAAAAACGTATGTACGAATTACGCATAAATGTTTAGATTGAGTGGTATGGGCTTTGATTAGATGATTTGATTTCTGGTTGGATAATTTGGTTTGTTATTACATGATTTGTAGTTGTATTAAATGATTTGGATAACATACGTTTGGATTTTGAAACAATAGATTATTTATTATGGATCAGCAACAATGGATCGTCATTAAAAACGATCCGCTATGCATCATGGCATTGCATTCTCTGTACAATCGTGTCGGCAGGCGAACGTCAGCAACAGTGAGTGCCGACTTGAGGAATTTTAACATCCATATTGCATATTGCAGGTGGGATCAACAGCTTACTTGTCTCTTCCAAAGACTGTAACTGGTCATGGATACACCAGGTTACATCATCAATCAATGGTAGATCACACTTTAAATATCAATATGGCATTCAACGCCAGAAAATAATCCACTGTCATCAGATCTGGGGAAACATGTAGCAATTCTAGATTGTATGGCACCTTGAAGTGAAATAAATAATAAATGGAAATCTCTACAACTCACTCTTCAGCCAACTGCACTTGTTCTAATCTTTCTAGGAATTCTTGGTCATGTTTTCTTCTCATTTTGTCAGCTGTCTTTGCCTCAACTTGTCCAGATAAAAATCCGGAATACTCTTCCTGACGGATGTGGGAAGGCGGTGTGATGGATCTGTGATTGAATATGTAAGATCTCTGTGGACGAAAAAGAATAGCAACTATTATTATAATTACTTTATTTATTTATTTAATAGGATTTATGTAGTGCACATATCCAGGAAACTGGATGTGGGAAGGCGGTGTGATGGATCTGTGATTGAATATGTAAGATCTCTGTGGACGAAAAAGAATAGCAATTATTATTATAATTATTATATTTATTTATTTAATAGGATTTATGTAGTGCACATATCCAGGAAACTGCCGAAGGTGCTTTTTCCTTGGACATTGGATACAGAATGAACTATACACAACATGAAAGAGCCTCCTCCCCCCGGAGTATTCCTAGTTATGCGTGTAAATAAGCTCTACCAATTTCATTCCAAATCATTCACCTCCTACCAGGTACCCATTTATACTCCCAGGTGAAGAGAGCCAAGAGTGAAGTGTTCTCAAGTTTGAGGACAGCTACATAAATGATTGTTAAAAATACTTAAGCATGTTGATATTGATCACTCACATGGAATTCATTTGAGCGCTCTTTCCTCTTCTGCTTAATGGCTTCAGAAACCCCAAGGTTGAATGCCGCCACCTTTTGGCTGTGGTGACGGTTAGACATGTTCTTCGCCTTGTGAGTTGGGAAAAATAAATTAAATTAACATGTAAGTCACCACATAGTGGACTCAGAACCATAACATATTTTCTTTCAAAACATATTCAACATTATTTCAGTAACAAAAGATATACAACAAATAATTAATTTAACCTGAATGATTTTTCAAGTCTTGTATAATATTGTTAGTTTTTGATGTGAAACTTTTGACTAACTGTGAGGGGTCATTCACAAATATCAACATTTTCACAAGTGTACAAACAGTACTCTTTTTTGGTACCCCCTCCCTCCCTCCCCTGTCTCTTATACACATCTAGATGTGTAGAAAGTGTACAAAAAATGTTAATTTTACAAAACCATTCTCCATTTTTTTGTGAAGTCAACTAAAGCAGTGTACTTGGTTGCTTAAAAATTAATATTTTATCTATGGTTACATTATAATTTTACCATTATTTTACATATTGCATGTTATTTTGAATCAATAAAATTTGTCTACCCCCACCCCCAGCGCACTGTTTGCACACTTGTGAAAATGTTGATAATGTTGACGACCCCTAAGTTATCAGCTAAAAGAGAAAAATTTGTATTTTTTAATGGTGAGCAATAAATGCATCTAAAATCTTGATCTTATTTTATATACTGGAAAACATGAATAATGTCTAACATAACTGTATATTTATAGACGAAAAAAAACATGACAATAAAAAAGAGTCATACTTGTTCTACAATAATGGCTTCTGTATCCTTCATATGCTGATACTGTTGTAAGAGACGATCTTGTTCCTGTTCCTTTCGTCGTCTTTCTGCGTCAAAATTCACAGGTATGTTACGAACAGCTCTCTGATGACACAAATAACAGAGTTCCTGGCCTGCATTGTCATGACTGCAGTAGACTGGAGAGATTTCACGCACATCATTTAGACCCTCAGCAAACGTTGTTTGACGTGCTAAGCCCTTAGGTGATCTGGGTGGAGGAAGCTCGCCACAGGGTGAGGCTGGCTTGCTTGTGGGTGGTGATGGTGTTACATGGCTACCTTTGATACCTCTTAGAGGTGTAACAGGTGTGAGATCCTCAGCAGCTAGACTGATCCCAGTGGCCATGGCTGTTGGTGCCACTTGTCTGGATGAGACACGACCAGGGCTAGCATACTTTTTCTCTACATCTGCAATGACAGTAAAAAGTAAAATGATTAACAATAATATTCAAGTTTATGATATGTACATGCTACTTAAAAGTTACATTCCCACATAAGCCCACATTTATATGTATATGACAGTTGAAACGTCATTAATTATAACTCTTTATTTTTGTGTAGCTATAATGGTCCATACATATCTAAACAACCATTATTAACCATTATACTGTCTTATCTGAGATTAATCAGTGGACCTTTCGGTACTTACATTCATCTTGTTCTAAATCCATAAACTCTTCCATGTCTTCCTGTAATTCATCCTGTTCCTCATCTTCTCTGATGGCATCCATCAATGGTTTCTGTGAAGCTTTCCCCTCATCTTGAGGGGCAAAACTATTATCAGTGCCTTGTGTGATCCTGCAAAATGTAGAGGAATTATTCAAAGTCAGTAATTGTTATTAAAGTTTTGACTTTCTGAGCATTATGACTATTAGGATTTGTATGAATGATTTAGTATTCTTTAATAAATTTCATTTCAACACTTAAAACCTCCCCCTCTCCCCCACCCCACCCCACAAACTACCCTTCCTACCACCAAGGTACCAAATTAGTTTCATTAAATGGGTTATAATTTTTTTAAATGAAAATTAAGTTATTATTAGGGATAGGGATATATTTCAAGATAGGTTTAGTTCAGCATTCTCAATTTTGCACCCGAAGCCAAAACCTATGCCAAGAAACACACTTGACTACCATCTATTTTTAAGAGCTGTTGACCACCAATTTTTGGTGAATATCATACTGTAGTTATCCAGCTGGGCTTGTAAAATATGTTAACATCCTACCTTGGTAGTACTAGAGTGTTGCTAGTGTGTGGACGAAAAGGACACTACATTTAAAGGTTTTACAAGGATTATAATAAAGTGGGTACAGATCAGGTTTTTGGGGACTGTGCTTCACTTTTACTGGATCCATTTGAGTTTTTTCTGTATGGATTTTAAAGGGAGATATGCTGTTTCTAACTCTGTCATCTACTACTTAAATATGTATGTTTGTAAGCAACTAGGTGGCGCAACAATGTCCATGTAAACAAACACTCACTGCTTCCTAACGACCGTAGGTTGTCAGTCGATAACCTACTGGCCTGACAAACATGCTATCAACAAAATATGCACCAGAGTGTTTGCCTGAAGAAATTAAAATTCTAAATATATTCTCACTAGGGGTCCATAAGATATAAATAATAGTAGAATAATAGCAATAATGCAAAAAAAAAACAAAAAAAACATTGACAACCTCCTACATATCATCTTAATGCATTCAGGCAAATTAAACTTCTTAAGAACTTTTGCTCATTACCAAAATCTTGTAATATCTATTTTTAGTTATAAGCTCCGTTGGTCAGTTTGGTAGCTTTCACTGTTCTTAGAATTATTTTTTTATTCAAACAATCAATGGTGTTGTGACACATTGTGTTAAAAGCAGGTGGTTAAGACTCAAAAAATGATCATGCATAATAGCCCAGGATCAGTAAACCCATCAATATGATAAATTCAGGAAGAAAACATCTTTTGAACAGGAAATATCAACGTGAATGCAGGTGATTGTAGAACTAAATAAAAGAAATTGATAGCATTGCTAATGCTAAAGTATAAATCGTGCCTACACAGTATGCTTATAATTATAAACTCAGTTTATCTTTCTTCATGGCCATAAGTAATGATAAATTAACAAAATTTGATTTTGTTTTTCTTTTTAATCTTTTAATAAAATTTGGTTCGATATAATAGGTTGTAGGACGAGAACTCTTTATGATAGCATGATTAAATTACAGATGAATTATAATAGTATATACAAATATCGAAGTCTACAATAATAATTTTAATTAAAATAATAATAACTTTTAGTTGATTGATAACAATAATGTTCTTGTTAGCTGCACCTTTAATCCTTTAAAATGGTTAACACATCTTTTTATCATTAACATATTATTATTTGAATATTAGATATAGTCATCATCATTTATGATTTTCTCCTTTGGATTCAGCTTAAGACATCAAGTGGCTGTATGTTCATGACACAAAGGCTGATTTCCCTCACAGGAGCATAAGTGACCAAACCAGGAGAAGCCCTCAACCCCTCATAGGAGGTCCTGCAGAGGTCAAGGCCACCGGACACTCTGACACTTTAGGGATTTAGATGGCATATTTAATCGATTTTAGAATATCAAATTCCAAAAAAATTACATAGAATTGTTTTCTTCTCCAATGATTTGCGTTTTCCTCCCCGAAGAGCCAGGGATTATGCTCATCAACCCAATTCAAATTGTTTTATTCAATTCAATTTCAATTCAATTTAACTTTTATTTCAGATGAGAAACTTCCTCCCATTAAAATCACAAAAATAACAAGGCCTAGCACCAAACAACATGTGAATATTCTCTCCATTATTTAGTGGTGATAAAAAATGAACTAAATTAGATTGATGAAAACAGTAACATAATCTAATCTTACCAGATGTATAGTGTTTGGCATAGTTTAGTCCATGTGTTTGAGCAAACTTCTCTGCGAGCAGAAAAACTGGTCTCTGGATCAGAATGAATTTGTTGTTTCCGATGTCTAATTTTTTCTGACTAAATGTAAATGTTCCAAGTCCATGAATTTGAACACCCTGAAAATGAAAACATGTGGTTAATAGATTGGAGGCTAGTGACTTGGCGATGCGGCCAGGCAAGAAACTTTTCCAGCAACAGTGGAAAAGCCATTGTTTTTTTTTTTTTATTCTTTTCTTCTTCTATCCAGTTTTCTGTTTGCACAGGGATTTTCTAACTTCCAATTTGGTCATTTTCCATGCTTGATCATCAAAATCTACTGACTTTCAAAGTGTCAGGCTCTACTATAGCCCTAAGAATGATGGTTATTACAACCAAGGCAATTCCACAAAAGGATACACATCTCGGGACACCAAAGGATATAACTCTAGCATCGACATTCTACGTGCCACACTCTGATTGTCACAAAAACCATAGCAACCAAACCATAATTAACCTTCAGCGTGTGACGAATTACCATGTGCATGTTAGTTGACATGATAATCGCGCGTTGTCCAGTAATTCCAAAGGCCTAACGATATTTTGCACTAATATTAGACTGAAATTATATTCGTTATTTCGATATATAGGCCTAGCCTAGGCTATATAATTTCAGTTCTTATATGTCAACAAGGAAAAGCCCTAGCCTGTGTGCTTTCTACAGACATGGCAAGCCAGCTACGACTAGGCTAGTTCATACACTACCTAGGCCTAGACCTACTTATAAATATAGGCCTAGACAGGTCTAAGTTTAGGCACTCTTCCAGAGCTCCTGTAGTAGGCCCTAGCCTAGATTTTCACTTCTTTTCCCTCTCACCTTTTGCATCGACATATTGTGTTCAATAAAATTTGAAACGTTCTCCCAAACACTGACCACATCTATAAAGAAAGAAAATAATGACCAATTATTAGGCCTACATAGTATTATACGAACTACAGTAACTAAAAAAGCAGGAAGTTAACATGGATGGATGAAATTATAATCCCTAGCACTAGGCCTAGGTTAGGCTAGGCCTAGTTACTATGTTTTCATTTTAGAGTAAACAATCGCTCGGATCCCAACGAAAATTTACCATCGTCCGTGAGTTTTGGTATCGCAGACAATTTATTTTTCTTCACATCTGACACTAGTTCTTGCATAACTTCAGGCATTTTAAATGTATCACGAGCTGACGAAGCCGTTTTAAATCTAAATTGTACGTCGGTGGTTAAAACCGTGTTTATAAAGTTTTATTTCCACTCATGTGTAACTTTAGAGACAAACTTCTGTCCTTCGTTCACGAAAACCTTACTTCAACTCCACTGACTGCATGCTATTGAAGCGCGATGTTGCCATGGTGGCTTACTTTGATTGTTTTCATCTTTCGCCGGCACGTGACCAGTCCTCATGAATATGCATAAAACATGTTTTATGAGGGCGCTCTGGTAGTTCCACGTGCTTTTACGGATTTATGCTTTTATTAGAACGAATTGTGTCTGTATAGTAGTGTAGTAATCTCCGTGGGTGGGGGGTTGGGGAAGTCCCCAGCCGTTTTGCCTGAAAAATGAACATTGTAAGATTGGCCAACATAATTAATTGCTGTCATTAGACCACTAGCCACTTAAAAATAATGCATTTTTAACCCCGTTTTTAACACATTTTTTATTAGGCCTAAATTTGTAAATTATACGTAGGCCTACTGAGCATTTAAATAAAAATAACAAGCACATGGATACACATGGATAAAAGCGTTACCCAGTAATGTGTTATAGGCCTAATCTCCGGTCTGCTATGGGAAACAATATTTCCCCACCACCCTAATGGCCCACTTCCGACGCTACGGCGCCACTGGTATAATGGGTAGAACAGCAGAGGGGAATCTCCTCGGGTCCCCCTAGTGGATCGCTCCCTGACAGCAAAATTGGACAGATTTGATATTATAGATTAGTAGTATGAAACAAACTCAAAAGTGGCCTACGATTCTCACATGTAGTTGAGCAACTATAGAGTGGAGTGTGACCAAAATATTTTAGAAATAAATGTAAATAAAAAGAGATGTCTTTCTTTTGAGAAAAAAAAAGAAGACTTCTATATCCCTTACAATCCAATGTAAAGTTATTGAATTAAAGAGTGTGTCAAACTATGAATATCGGGGATAGTAAATTGGCGAGGAATTCAAACTTAGGATACTAAATTTCATCCAATCAGTTTAACAGCGAGATACGCTTGGGCGGATGCAGAGGCCTGGGTGCAGACGGCGTGATCGCACCCGGTCCCACTAAATTGTTAAGAAATAATTGTATTGTTGCATGAATTACCGGTAAGAATTGTAAGGTACGGTATGAGATTGCAAATTCCGGGCACCTAGAGAGGTCCATATTCTCAAAATTTTATCACAAAATTCGCAAGTGATTATGGGAATCAAAGGCAACGATCACTTCCAGACCTTCGAAATACTGAGCATGCAGGGACCCGCTGCTATTCGGATTCAACACCACTGAGTCACTAGCGCATGCTCGGTGGTATGGGGACACCAGGCTAGTTGGGTTTGTGGGTTCGATTCCCATCAGTCACTTCCAAAATCTTTTCGCAAGACAGGCATTAAAATGGAATCATATCGCTGGCCAAAAATACTTCTCAATGCAAATAATCTTTTTGATTGTGATCCTGAAGGTTTTCGTTTCAAATTTATTAAATATATTTATGATATTTGTAATATGTGAATCTGAAGACCTACTAGAATACCTGCTTAACAATTGTGACGATACATACAGTATTGGGTTAATCCTGTAATTCATAAAATAAAAGAAATATTTAATAATGAATGGAAAGTGAATGTAGCTAGTAAGACATCTCTCACAGATTTTGTTCTATTTAGGGCCACAATAAAAATAGAAAAATAATTATTAGATAAATTAGATTTTGAACGAGTATCCCTGAAATTTAAACTTCCCTCGAAAAACGTTGCATTTGGATAACAGTATCTACTGAAGAAACTAATGACACTTTGTAACATTAATCAAGAAGAAACTTTAAGACACTTTCTGTTTATTTGTCCT